>NC_057806.1:295104656-295153955 GCF_018294505.1 Triticum aestivum
CCGAAGCGCGTTCCGTTTGCATGAGCCGTGTGCAGGACCGATCATGTGAGGGGTGCAATGCGACTGCGACAGGCGTGCTATGAGTGTACCGCCTTTTTACTTTTAAACTTGGTGCTTCGCGCGATCCGTCGATACTAGTACTAGTAATCTGGTAATCCCGACTACAACGGCACAGCCGAGTCTTTCCCCGCGCGATATGCTGGGAGGTTGGCTTAGTTCATTTTTTTAGGACGAGTAATGCTACACCTACGTAATCCCAATTAGGTAATTAACGTAATGTGAAACATGTGGGCTGTTGATTGGAGATTGGGGGAGGGAGGGGCCCACCACCAAGAAAATCAGCGGGGGGGGGAGAGAGAAGCAATTTATGTTAACCCTTTCGTAGGTTCCCGTAGATGTAGAAAGATGTGAAATGTGTGAATTTGTAGTGGGCGTACTGTTGGAGTGCCTAAGATAAATTGTGTATGTAGACCCTATGTGTTTATTTACTTCGCATGTTAGCTTTGTCTTGGGTCAAACCTTCTAAGTTTATACACAAAAAATGGAATCATCATTCCATATATTTTCATACTCCTACAATATATCTTACTATTATTGTGAAAGTTCATATACACCGGATGAGATTCATGCAAACACGGCAGATTTTCATTACATTTCGAGCTTTTATAGGACAGAAAAATAGAAGAAACCCGACCCTAAACCTATTCTACGGCGGCGACCGACATCCTCCACCTACTGTCTCCATGTACGGGGGCAGGGTTCAAAACCCGTGATGTGAAAGTGCGGTCTCCGGCGAGGAAGAGTAGAACACGGAGACAGACCGGCCAGTTGGCACACCATGCCCTGCCGCCTCCCATGCCCTACTCATCCTTGGAGGAGTCCCGACCTCGGCGGTACCGGTGGACATGAGGTCGGTGATGATGGACGTGGATGGTCCATCGCTTCACATGCCACATGCGCCACCGAACGTTGGACGGCAGAAAGTAGGATGCGCGGCTGACGGTGCTCCCGTCGTCAGCCGCCAGCGTGGCCACTGCTTGTGCAGTCGCGTCCGTGTCCGGCTACGCCGCTATTGTATTGCGAGAGGCGACTTGAGCGAGGGTGGCGACCTCGAGCTTCATCCCCGAAGACAAGCTCTCCCGCAGAGCGTTCGCGCTCGCGGTCATGGCGGATGTGGTGCCAGGTAGCAGGAGGATGCGCTATGGTGTGGAGTTTAGCTGGGCGTTGCCGCTTTAAGTAGCGCATTCCGGTGAGGCCAAGCGTCCGGGTGCATCATTAAGTAGCCGGAGTTGGTTCCTTGGGTATCAAGCCTCTTAATGACGGCATACGGACGGACGGCATGACCGCGGGCAGCTGGCGCCTGCTGGGAACGCATCGGGTGACAGCGCGAGGGACGAGGGTTTTTGATGTGCCAGGGTAGTCAGATGTGGTCGTGGCAACGCTGGAGATGTCCTCTTCTCACATGCGATCCCCACATGACATTGAAAAGCAATACGACCCGACATGGTCTCGGGTCATGGGGATGCAGTTGGCCGCGCTAGAACACTCCACGGACGCGGCGTGCACTTCGGCACCCCATGCATTCTTGACGAGCCAGGTGTTGATCTGCTGGTCATGCCATAGCGCTAATTCCACCGTCGACACCCTGAAGCAGACCGTGTCCAGCAACGATGAGCATGTCGCTCATCGCGGTCGCCGTGTCCAGAGGGGTGCGGGAGCTGCGCCACATTGCTGGCCCCCACGACCCATATGAACGGTTGCTGGTGGCGAGGAGATCATGTGCCAACTCCTCCATTGGACTAGCGTGCGCCACGTCGTCCCGATAGGTGTGCCCCACATGTCGGTTTCCCTGTTTTCCCGGCCAAATTTGAGCATTAGTGCTCCGTGTTGCGCATTAGGCGCAGAACAGGTGGTTTTTGTGCCCTAGTTCAAATGTGGCACAATACCAAGTTGTTACCCTAGCCCCAAGTGTGGTGGTTTTGGGTATGGTACCACCCTTTTCCTTTTCAACTAGTGAAGTATAACACTTGATTAAGTAGCCAGTTGGTGTGCTAATGTAGGTGCCTGACTGTTTGAAGGAATAATTGAGGTGTGCCCAGTCCGTGCCCGCATTTAGGGGTCTAACTTACCATGTTCCGGCAGTAGTAACTATACTAGTCCCTGCGTACTCCCTCTGATTTTATTTACTCCGCATTTTAGCTTTGCTCAAAGTCAAACTTTGTAAACTTTGACAAAGTTTATAGACAGAAATAATAACATATACTATAACAAATCAATACCATTAGATTCATTATTGAATATACTTTCACATCATATAGATTTGCTACTGTAAATGTTCATACTTTTTCTATAAGTTTGGTCAAATTTTATGAAGTTTGACTTCAGTCAAACCTAATATGCAGAGTAAATAAAACGGAGGGAGTATCTTACTCCTTGACCAAGACGGAAGGGAAAACGAGACAACTTATTGTTTATTTGAGCCATTCAAGTATAATCATGTGGCGTTGCTTATTTCTCATTCCTCTCCAACCCTCTTCTCCATCGATCAAGCCGCCCCCGGTCGAGTCCATCCTCCCGCATGCCTCATTTGAACATTCCGCCGAGTATCATTCGCATGTGGGCCTAGAACATGCTTGTATTTCCAATGTTGTAATTTGTCCGACATGCATACAAACAAACGGTTTGTTCAAAGTTTCACTTTGCCTCCACTACATGTCACTTGCCATCTTAGTTTTGACATCCCATTAGGTTCATGCCCCGACTCATCTTAACGAGATCGATTGATGTTGAGAGATCAACTGCGTGTCGTGCAAGGAGATTATGGTTTGGTGTGTTTCTATGATAGAAATGACCCAAGGGGTCTGTGTGGATCGAAGGGAGTATATTGTACGTCCAAAAGCGAAACGAACATACTATACCCAATCTAGTCCTCTTTCAATCAATCTCCAGACCCCGAGATGAAACCGAGAGAGAATGAGTGGGTGCATGTGTGATACCTAAGGCAGATTCAAAATTATCGGTGATCATAGCATCATCAAATCATATATAAAGGGTATTCAATGTTCATTTCGCTTTTGAACGTACAATATACTACCTCCGATCCTTTCTAGTTTACATATAAGTTTTTTGTGTAGTCAAAGTATCTCTACTTTGATCAAACTTCCAGCAAAAGCATGAACATTCAACAACGCCCAATCAATATTGTTAGATTCGTACGTACTCCTAGATTTGTATTCAAACAAAGATGGTTTCCAATTTGTTTTCAAACACGTGAATGTGCTTGTTCTCGCGCATGCTCTTCCTACTAGGATTTCGCCACGTATAGCTAGTCCAATAGTAACTTTTTTTAAGCTCCCTGTCCAATAGTACTAGTGGAGTACTGACAACATCTGCAGTAGAGTATGTAGTGCTCATAGTACTAGTAGTATACTCCCTCTATTTTTATTTACTCCGCATAAAACGGACGGAGTACTAGTAACACTCGGCCGACTTCTCTCTCTTCTAGTAGTACTCCCTCCATTTTTATTTACTCTGCATATTAGCTTTGGTCAAAGTCAAACTTTGTAAACTTTGACAAAGTTTATAGACAAAAATATTAACATATACAATAACAAATCATTACCATTAGATTTATTACTGAATACACTTTCCCATCATATAGATTTGCTATTGTAAATGATCCAGTTTTTTCTATGAACTTGGTCGAACTTTATAAAGTTTGACTTCAGTCAACTCTAATATGCAGAGTAAATAAAACCGGAGGGAGTATAAATGACGCGGACGAGGGAGGGGAAGGACGTCGGTTTTCTCTCAACTGCGGTCCCATAAGTGAGCGAAAATGCAAGATGAAGTGCGTTCCATTCGGTGAGCGACGGGGAGAGTCCAGCGTGCCAGGGTGCAACGCGAACGCGACAAGAGCGATGTACAGTCAAAACTGATTGACCGGTCATCACCGGAACCACTATTCACACCAGAACCTTCACTGCTCGGCCTACGCCAGATACTTGCCGGACGGTCACCACTGCCCCAAAACCACACCTCCTCTCCAGCCCATTCCCCCACCTTTCGATCCCCTTGCCCGCATCAAGCGTCCCCTAGTTCGCTGGAAAGCCATGGTGCACCGCAAGATCACGTACTAAGAGATGTTGATGCCGGAGTGCCGCGCAGAAATCGTGGTGGTGGTCAGCGCCATAGACCTCCATTCCCAAGCTCGCTTTGTGGCGGGGCCAATCCCCGAGTTCTTTGGAGCCAAGATACAACAAGGAGGAAGCTGATCCAATCTTCATGGTGAAGGTCGCGCCGCAGAAGGCCCCCGACGCGTATGAGACGATGGACGTCGACTTCGTGCCGGCATCCGGGTCCCCCATGGTGCAGGCGGACCAGCGGTTCAACCTGGCGATCCTAAAGGAGGACCAGGAGGTGACTCGACACGGAGTGCACGGATGCCGCTTCCATCGAGGCCCTCCTACAGGCAGAACCAGATGTCGCGGATGTGAACCGGGCGGCGGAGGCTCAACTTGACATGGAGCACGCGGATGCCGCTGCCATCAAGGCCCTCCTGCAGGCAGAACCGGACATCCTGAACTTGAACCGGGCGGTACTCGCGTCCGTGCAGAGCGCTCGCACGCTCCGCGTTAACAAGTAGCTGGAGGCCGATGCAGAGACACACATCGGCAGCAACGGCTGGTTCGCGCCGGCACCCAAAGACGACGAGGCTGTCTCGTTCCGCGTGCAGTGATAGTTTTTCTTTAGATTGTTGTTTTTAGGAATTTTTTGTTGTGTAAAAACATATATTTAGGCAAGTCGCCTGACTTTCATCATTTGGGTGAGTCGACCATTTCAAGCGGTTGGATAAATATCCTACGTCTCCTAACCCTTCTTCTTCCTCACCTCTTCTTCTTCCCCAACATACCACCACATGGGCCGTACGATCTTCACCAACATGCGGTTGGATAAACATACTATATGCATGAAAATTATGTGTCGGCGGTAGGATGGCTGAGTTTGGTTTGATCATATGTGGCAGCACGTGTCAGTGAGGGTGCGTTCCCTTGGTTGGGTTTGCGGCGTGCAGGAGTGACTGTGTGACGGTGCGGTGCGACTGCGACAGCCGTGCGCAAGTGTACCTCCTTTTAATTTTGAAAACTTTAGGCAAGCTTCGCAAAAATGTGTGGCAATGTATAGCAATGCAAGGCCTAGACCCAAACAGGATACAAGTACGTACGTAGGAGTACTACTTGTGTTAAAAAAAGAAAGGCGGGGTTTTCCTTCGCGGGATTGATTGATACAAATCCTTGTTTGACTTGTCAATTAATGAGTATTTTTTCTCCAACGCCCGAAGAGCTAACCATCTCACTCCTCATCGCTTGATTAATGCAGCGCCATGCAAACCAACCTTCTCAGTTCCGCATGCATGCAAGGGTATATTAATTCCCTTGGTTGCTTGTACGAGGCAATCCCCATCAATTTTGCCTTGATTAGTGTTAGTGACCTTCTACAAATTGTAATTTTGATACTGGCCTTGTGTATAAAAAATGGAGGTAGTAACTGTCGGATTTCGGGTTCCGGCAAAACCCTTAAGGTTCAAACACTCGGGTGCACGCAAAGATCTCTCCCTCATCGATCACGCCCTCAAGCACTTCTCTATCTCAAAGGCTTGCTCGACGAACTCACAACACAAGGGACACAAGATTTATACTGGTTCAGGCCACCATTGTGGTGTAATACCCTACTCCAGTGTGGTGGTGGTGGATTGCCTCTTGGGCTGATGATGAACAGTACAAGGGGAAGAACAGCCTCCTGAGGAGAGGTGTTCTTGTGCTTGGTGAACTTGTGGTTGTCCGGATGGATCTCACCCTCTAATGTGGTGGCTAGTCCTATTTATAAAGGCCCTGGTCCTCTCCCCAAATATTGAGCGGGAAGGGAGCCAACAACGACTAGTTTTGAAAGGGGACAGCTAGTACAGCTTATCCTGACAAAAGTAGTCATCGCCTACCAAAGGCTCTCGTGGTGACGCCGTCTTGGGCCCCACGGTGACCTCCGTCCTGCCGTCCTGCTGGTCTTGGTCTTGTTGCACCGATATGGAAACCTCTGCCTGATGCCTTGGAACTCCTCGCCTGCGCTTTCCTCCTTAGCACCAAAGAGGAAACAAGGACACTGTGTGTGCTGGCGCCCGCCTGGTCTCGATCGTCATGGATCACGTCATTGGAACCTCGCGAGGTTTGCTTAGCCTTGATCTCTTCGCCCCTCGCGAGCCAGCCTGGTGAGGCTGCTCCTGAGGAGGTCTTGTGTCGTCCGCCTCGCGAGGCTTGGCCCCTCGCGAGGGTCTTGAATGCTTGTTGGTGAAGATGGGCCGTACGGGCCCGCATGCAGAGCCACGCCGTGGGCCGCAGGCAGGCAAGTCCGGGGACCCCCGTTCCCAGAACGCCAACAGTAGCCCCCAGGCCCAAGGCGAGCTCGGTCTTGGCTTCGTGGCGAAGCCAAAGGGCAAGTGCGGAGCGCCGCTGGCCCCCATAGCCTGCGGCCTTGGTCGACGCGTGGTGGTTGATTGGATGTGGGCGTCTCCGCTTCCCCATGTTGTCTTGGCAACTTCCCGACTGTCAAAAGGCTGGCGTAGACAGCGCTTGCCTTCACTGCTTCCTTTCGCCTTCCTCCAGATACCCTTTCTTGCTCCCTGCTTCCAAAATCTCCAGATCTACTCTCATACCTTTTTGCATTAGCGACCAATGGCGCCCCGGAGGGTCAAGCCTGCCTCGTCGCCGGCTTGGTATGAGCCAGCTCTCGACGTGCCCAACATCTTGGAGAAGAACCTCGCCGCCGCACGCTTGCTGACGATGGGGGAAAGCAACGAGAAGGGGAAGACCGAGCTCTAGGCCGGCTCCAATGTGCCGGAGCTCGAAGTTAGCACCTTCTTCCCCTTCTTTATGAGCAGCATTGTCGCGGGGCTGGTTCCCCCCTTTTCTGACTTCTTCTACGAGGTCCTTGACCACTACGGGCTGCAGGCGCTACATCTTCATCCCAACTCTATCCTTCTCTTGTCGATCTTCGCCTATTACTGTGAGGCGTACCTCGGCGTGATGCCGTCCGTGGCTCTACTGCACCACTTCTTCTTCCTCCGCATCAACGATGGCCATACCTCCGTGTGTGCCAATTTTATCGCGGCCGGCAAGGCCAACTCAATCTCGAAGACTGGGAAGAAGGCCGACGGCTTTCGGAGCAAGTGGGCCATGATGGACGCCAAGTGCGTCCACCCATGCTTGACGCTGCCGACGGAGATGCCCCAGTCCGACAAGGAGTGGTCTCGCGCGAAGCTCACTGATGAGCGGGCGACATTGGTGCTGGAGCAGATGAACGCCAACCTTAAGCCGGGCAACGCGAAGGCGGCAAAGGTGACAGGGTCCATGCTCCTGAGTGAATTCCTGATGCTGCACGTAGCCTCGCTTCAGGCGCATACATGCCCCTTGTGGGAGCTTGGGAACGAAGAGGACAAGGTTCGTCTGAGCCTGAAATCCTTGTCCGATGATGAGCTGGCTGTGGCTCTCCACCTCCTGGCCGGGGACGACCATGAATACCCACCAAATGCCTTCACTCCCTTGTTCCGCCGCAAGGACGGGGCGCTGGTCGTGGCCGCTAGTACGACGTTTGACGGGCGCGGGCTAGTGCCGCTGGCGCCCACCGAGGCCCCTGCGGCACCGATGCTGGTGGAGCTGTCTTCTGGTGAGTCCCGTGGGGAGGAAGAGGATGAGGAGGAGGAAGACTCGGAGGTGACCCCTGAAGGGACAGGGGAGACCTCGCCCATGAGCAAAGCTGACATCCTCCACACCCTTTAAGGGAGTCCTGGATTAGGGGGTGTCCGGACAGCCAGACTATATCCTTTGGCCGGACTGTTGGACTGTGAAGATACAAGATTGAAGACTTCGTCCCGTGTCCGGAAGAGACTTTCCTTGGCGTGGAAGGCAAGCTTGGCGATACGGATATGTAGATCTCCTACCATTGTAACCGACTCTATGTAATCCTAACCCTATCCGGTGTCTATATAAACTGGAGGGTTTTAGTCCGTAGGACAACATAGACGACGATAATCATACCATAGGCTAGCTTCTAGGGTTTAGCCTCCTCGATCTCGTGGTAGATCCACTATTGTACTACCCATATCATCAATATTAATCAAGCAGGATTTAGGGTTTTACCTCCATCGAGAGGGCCCGGACCTGGGTAAAACTTCGTGTCCCTTGCCTCCTGTTACCATCCGGCCTAGACGCACAGTTCGGGACCCCCTACTCGAGATCCTCCGGTTTTGACACCGACATTGGTGCTTTCATTGAGAGTTCCTCTGTGTCGTCGCCATCAGGAAGGATGCCTCGCCCCGTCTTTAAAGACGACACTGTTGCTAAGGGAGCTTTGGCTGTCGGCCAAACCCTCCGGCTAGGTGGTTTTCTTATGACCGCCTGTTCGGCTTCTGCGCCGACGATGACCTCTCGAGCCATCGAAAACAATATTCATGTCAGCTCGGAACTCGCCGAGCAGTTAGATCCAATGGAGCTCTCCTCCATAAATGAGCTCTTGGATCGCTTCGCCACCCTGGGAGTCGCCACGGATTACGACTAGATTGGGCCTAAACCCGATCTGAGAGAGATTAACTCTCCCCAAGTCACCCATCACGTTGCCGTGGTAGAGGGACAGTGCCGCGACCCTTCATCTATCTTAAAGACTCGCTACGTCTGGATTCCCGATCCCTCCAAGCTGGAAACCCGCGGAGGGGAGGATATCACTCAAGACCTGAATTTAGAGTCAGGCGACGGGCTGGATACATTGGACAACATCCAGGAATCCAAATTTTCGAGTTCGGAAATTCCTCGGCCTCTGAGCCTTAGATGGGGTGAGGCTTCGGATTTAATTCCACCCACCCACCCCAACATAAGCGATCTATCCAAAATCAGGCAAGAACCTGATGAAACAGTACATCATTACTGGGCCAGATTCCTCCTGGTTAAGAACAGGCTAAGGGACTGCCACGAGGAAGACGCAATCTCAATCTTCTGCAATAATTGCATGGACAAGGGAATACTCAACGCCATAAGTCGCCGTGATATTACACGCTTTGCTGACTTGGCGTCCATTGTACGAAAATACTGTGTGATGGAAAGCTCCTAGAAAACCGAAATAAAATTTTGGGATAATACAGCCCTGAATACAAACCGTATCCAAAATAAAAGGGTGCATCATCACCAGTCACCCGGGTCAAGCACTAAAAAGCAAAAACCCTCTATAGGGCATGGAACCGTACTGGAAGGATGGCTTAATGGACCCTGCAAAATTCATAGTACAGAGGACGCCACACCAAATCACAGCCTCAGAGCATGTTGGATACTTCGGCAAGTGGCCAAAATTGGCGAAAATCTCCTAATTCCGGAGGCCACAGAAAGCCACCCCAGAGACACCAATACGGTATTAACAGTCTTCGAGACTTTCGCATCAAATAATATGCGAAAAAGTACACTCCGCAGCCTTGCCGAAGTCTACCAAGTAGCAACAATAAACCCATGGAGTGACACGGCTATTACCTTTAACGCCAGTGATGAACCTAAATCCCGAACAGGCCGAGCACCATCCGCATTGGTCCTCAGTCCAATAGTGGATGGCTTTCGTATTACCAAGGTACTCATGGACGGCGGCAGCGGATTGAACCTCATTTATGAGGAGACCCTTCAAGAAATGGAAATAGACTGGAACCGCATTGAGCGAAGCAGCACAACCTTTAGAGGAATAATCCCCAGTCGGGAAGCGCGTTGTATAGGAAAAATCACACTAGATGTGGTGTTCAGCACGCCGGATAATTACAGGTCTGAAGAGGTCACGTTCCAGGTGGCTCCGTTCAGCAGCGGTTATCACGCTCTGCTAGGGAGGGAAGCATTTACAGTCTTCCAAGCAATACCCCATTACGGGTACATGAAGCTCAAGATGCCCGGGCCTAACGGGATCATCACTCTCGCTAGTGATCCGGACATAGCACTCCGCGCCGAAAACAAGACAGCCGCACTGGCCCTCGAGGCAGTATCCGAAGCCCTAGCGGCTGAGGAGCTAACTGCGCTGCGCTCTACGGTGAATAGGGACGATGTGGTACTCGACAAAAGATCCAAGTCCACCTCCTTTAAACCGGCGAACGAAATAGTCAAATTCCAAGTCCATCCAACGAACCCCAATAAAACAGCTTCCATCGGGGCACAGTTAAACCCTGATGTCGACGCCGCATTGCGAGAGTTCCTACGAGAGAACTGGGACATTTTTGCCTGGCACCCTTCAGACATGCCAGGAATCCCACGCAGGTTGGTCGAGCACAGCTTAAATATCCAAGCAGGATTCAAACCTGTCAAACAGGCTCTTCAGCGTTTTTCTGAACCTAAGAGATAGGCCATGGGAGAGGAGCTAGCAAAGATATTGGAGGCCGGATTCATCAGAGATATAAAACATCCGGACTGGCTAGCAAACCTGGTGATGGTACCAAAGAAGGACAAATCCTGGCGCCTGTGTGTTGATTTTAAAGACCTTAACAAGGCTTGTCCAAAGGATCCCTTCCCCCTCCCCCGCATCGATCAAATTATTAACGCTACCGCAGGACATGGTTCGTTGTGTTTCCTCGGTGCATATTCTGGCTACCATCAAATTAAGATGGCAGAACCAGACCAAGCCGCAACGGCATTTATCACACCATACGGGCCATTCTGCTTCAACACAATGCCCTTCGGGCTCAAAAACGCCGGCGCAACATATCAGCGCATGATTCAGACATGTCTGGCAAGCCAGATCGGCAAAACAGTGGAGGCATATGTAGATGATGTGGTCGTCAAAACAAGACATGTTGAATCTCTAGTAGACGAGTTGAGGCTCACATTTGATAACCTCCGAACATACGACATCAAGCTCAACCCGGAAAAATGCATTTTCAGCGTTCCAGCCGGAAAGCTCTTGGGCTTCATAGTATCCAGTAGAGGAATTGAAGCAAATCCAGCCAAGATCTGAGCTCTCTCGCAACTGGATATCCCAAAGGACCTCAAACAAATACAAAAGTTAACCGGGTGCGTGGCGGCTCTAAGCCGCTTTATCTCCCACTTGGGAGAAAAGGCCCTACCCCTTTACCGCCTCCTTCGGCGCACCGAACACTTCAAATGGACAGATGCAGCCACGGCCGGACTCAACGTAATAAAAGTCATACTGGCAACAAACCCAGTCCTGGCCGCACCAAACATTGGCGAACCAATGATATTATACATTGCAGCAACACATCAGGTTGTAAGCGCAGTACTCATCGTCGAACGACAAGCAGACGGACACAAATTCCCCCTTCAAAAGCCGGTCTATTACGTGTCCACTGTCCTCACTCCCTGCAAATCACGGTACCCGCATTATCAAAAGATTGCGTACGCGGTATTCATGGCATCCCGGAAGCTACGACACTACTTTCAAGAGTGTGCAATAATAGTAGCCTCGGAAGTACCACTTAACGATATTATAAACAACCGTGACGCAACGGGCCGGATTGCAAAAATGGGCCATTGAGCTCCTCCCGTTCAACATAACTTATAAGCCACGACAAGCCATCAAATCGTAAGTCTTGGCCGACTTCGTCGCAGAATGGACGGAGACCGAACTCCCTAAAGAATATGGCACATATTCAAATTGGATCATGCATTTCGATGGCTCCAAGATGTTGACCGGACTGGGGGCTGGCGTCGTTTTAACATCCCCCACAGGAGACACAGTTCAATACGTACTACAGATTATGTACATGGACTCCAACAATGCAGCCGAATATGAGGCCCTTTTACATGGTCTCCGGATGGCAGTATCCATGGGCATCCAACGCCTAGAGGTGCGCGGGGACTCGAACCTTGCAATATCCCAATTAAATGGAGACTTCGATGCCAAGGATCGAAAAATGGCAGCTTACCGCAACGTCGTCCTAAAAATGTCAGCTCGGTTCGAGGGGCTTGAATTTCACCATATAGCCCGGGAAAATAATCAGGCGGCAGATGTCCTGGCACGCATCGGTGCAAAACACGATGTAGTCCCCCCCAACATCTTCTTAGAAAGGTTGTTCAAGCCATATGTAGTATGGGAAGGGGAGTCGAACAATAACAGCCCAGACCCAACCGCACTGCCTGACACCGAACATTCTAACAAAATCGGAGGCTCTGCCAATGAAATAACACCTTCAGCCCACGTAATAATGGTCGTCATCGCCCCGTGGACAGAACCATTCCTCGCCTACCTTACTAGGCAGGAACTCCCCGAGGACCAAAATGAGGCACGCTGCATAGTGCGGCGATCTAAAGCCTACAGAGTCCACGAGGGAGAGCTTTATAAGAAAAGCACTACCGGAGTCCTTCAAAGGTGCATCTCCGAAGAGGAGGGGCGGAACCTCCTGGTTGAAATTCATGCCGGACTCGGCGGTCATCACGCTGCAGCCCGATCCCTTGTAAGCAAGGCCTTCCGTACAGGCTTTTATTGGCCGACGGCCCGGGCAGACGCTCAGGACTTAGTCCAACGATGCACCGGTTGCCAGCTCTTTGCAAACCAAAGCCATATGCCACCCACCGCCCTCCAAACTATCCCCATTACTTGGCCCTTCGCGGTCTGGGGGCTTGACATGGTTGGACCCCTTAAAGGCGGAACCCACAAGCAAAAATACTTACTGGTCATGGTGGATAAGTTCACCAAATGGATAGAAGCCAAGCCTGTTAAGACGGTCGAATCAGGACCGGTGATAGACTTTATATCCGGGGTTGTACACCGTTACGGCGTCCCCCACAGCATCATCACTGATAACGGCACGAACTTCACGGCCGACGAGGTAAAACTCTGGTGTAAAAACATGGGCATCAAGCTCGATTATGCTTCCGTCTATCACCCACAAACTAACGGCCAGGTCGAACATGCAAATGGTCTTATCATGAGTGGCATCAAACCCAGATTAGTGCGGTCCCTCAAGGAATCTAACACGCACTGGGTAGAGGAGCTCGACTCCGTACTCTGGGGGCTGCGGACCACGCCGAATCGCACCACCGGATACACACCATTCTTTATGGTGTACGGCGCAGAGGCAGTTTTGCCTTGCGACATAATTCATGACTCACCTCGAGTGCGCATGTACGAAGAAAGAGAAGCCGAGCTCGATCGGCAGGACAGCTTGGACGCATTGGAGGAGGAGCGTGACGTGGCAAAAGCCCGTTCCGCATTCTATCAACAGCAGGCTCGAAGATACCAAAGCAGAGAAGTACGGGCCAAAAATTACAACGTTGGCGAATTAGTTCTACGACTACCGGACAAGAAAAAGGACAAACGCAAGCCCAAGTGGGAAGGTCCCTTCATAATTGACCAAGTCCTGACTGGTGGAGCGTACCGCCTGCGGGATGCATCGGATAACCGACTCGAGCCAAACCCATGGAACGCAGCACGTCTCCAAAGATTCTATGCCTAACGCCGGACTCTGTGTTCGTCTCCTTCCTCTGTCCATTTTTTATATATTTTCTGTCTTACATTTCTCTTCTTCTCTTTCTCCCTCTTATAGCCTCTCAAAGGCTCATCAAGTGATGCGCTATCCGCGCTCGTTAAACCTGGGGGCTTCTTTAAACAGAAGCTTATTCATACGGGCTTCATGCCCAACACATGTGTCACACTTCTGCATGTACCTTTTATTCACCATTATATGCATCGATATGACTTAAGTTTTGGCCAAGCTGGGTTGCCTGGCTCCTGTGCTTACCCCTACGTTGCCGATTGTTCGGCTAGGTGGTAAAGGGAGCACCTCTGCGATTGTTACTACTGGGTCAGCCGGACGTGTACCTCAGACTGGGTGAAGCCGAAAGCTAGCGTTCTTAAGGAAATATTCGGTCGGTGAACTAAAGATGATATTTTTTATTTTTATCTATATGCCCCCAGATGTTTTTCCTGCGTTTCTTTTCGCAGCATGGACATGCACCTTAGGGCATGCCTCCCAAGGAAAGGAACCCCTAACGGAACTATTCTCCCTGGAAGATTTTTCTTACTAACCATGTAATATAACATAACTAGACGGGCACTTGTCTGTTCAAGCCCTAATGACCCGTACGCCTGGTCTCCATGCATTCCCCGGTTCCTATATAACCGCATGGGAATTCAGACACACTCCGGACCGTCAGGTCCCGAGGCTGAAGTGAAAAGGTCGGCCATGACAAATGATGTACAATCTGGGTAGAAGGCATTATAAATGTCAATTAAATTACATAGTCATTTTGCCTGGTTGTATTCCTCTTCAATACCATCTAACAGGCTGTCTAATTTACAGTCCTGCTGGGAATACTTTGCGGCCAACTCTACTTGGCCGTATACTAAGCTCACAGGGATCTCCTTCCCATCGGGCCCTATAGGACCGACCTCGGCCATGTGGTTGGGGTCAGCCTTTGCGTACCGCGTCTTCACCATGGCCCAGGCCTCCCTAGCGCCTTGACGGCAGGCTGATATCTTCCACAATCGGAAGCGCCGCCGTGCTCCCTTTAGCTTCTCCGCAAGCTCTCCAAGACCTTCGGGCATGGAGACGGATGGCCACAGGGCCCGGGCGACGCCTTGCATCTCCTGCCGAACTCGATCGAGCAGTTGCGAGAGCTCGGGAAGAAGGTCACTCGTAGAACCCGGCATCTCCTCTGCAGGACGACCTGTTAGCACACCTACAGACATTGCTCTATTAGTCGACTTCCCCGCCGAACTTTCTTTCAAAGGTTCGTTCAAGCACTTACTAAATATGCCGCGCCAAAGCCGCTAATTCTCCTTCACGGAGTCTGACAGCTGGGCACGAACATCTTTTAGCTCGACGCCCAGCTTGGTGTTGGCATCTTGGAGATCGTTCTTCTCCCGCCTAACCTTTTTCAGCACCTTCTCACCAGCCTTTAGCTGGCGTAGGAGGTGTTGCCTTTCCGGATTAAATCCGGCGCCATCTACAATTTCATTTGTCAGATTCGCACCAAAGCTGTGCTTCGCAAAATACTTATCTTTCGAAGTGTATATTACCAGAGGGGGTCTCCTTGGGCTCCCCTGTCACGGCTAGTGCGGCCTCAAGTTGGGCTTTGCACTCTTCCAGCTCCTTGGACAGTAGGGAATTCTTTTCTGTAAGAACCTGCATAACAAATGATCCTTAAATCAGTTATTCTAACTATTTCAAGTCTCGGGGGCTACTGGTATATATATATATATATATAATTACCAGAATTTTCTTACCCGTATGTCTTTTACATACTGCTCCGTGGCTCTGGCTAGACCATTTTGAGCGGCACGGAGGTATGCATCTCCCGAGTTGAAGGCATCTAACGCCCCTTGGGAGAAACAAGTGTTGCGAAGAATTGTCTGGCGGCGCCTGTGGTTCATGGCACTCTCCACCTTAGAGTTGGTGGAAGACAACCCGTCCACATCCTCCGTCGGAGGAGCGTCTGGCGCGCGCCTTGCATTCGCCTCCGCCTCCTGACCAGGCTTTGGAGCCTGGATGGTGGAGGCGTGATTGGCAGCCTCTCCGGATGTAGTCCGGCGAGGTCTCTTTGTCCTGAAAAGAGTGCGAGTGTCAATATGCCTCGAAGGTATAACACCTGGGATAAGCGGGCGCGACATACCTTTGTGCTGACGCCTCGGTCCGGATTGCACTTCTTTTCTGCCCACGGGGCCCTACGGCCCCTCGTTGGCTTGTCGCCGCAGGTTCGCCCTTCCGCCTTAAATACCTCCCCTGCAAAATTCGGTTGCAATCGGGAAACTAAACACGAGTGGGCGGACACCTATTCGGGGTACTGGGACTTCGATCTCAGGTACCTGGGGGGTCAGTATAAGCCCTGGGTAATCGGCCGTAATGGCCACCAAGGCGTTGTCCATGCTCAATTGATGGAACACTCCATCAATCAGCTCCACAGATATGTTCGGATCCTCTTGGGAGGCCGGGTCGATGGACCGTCCTGGGTCCTCGGGTTGTGGAGGAGGGCTGCTTATTTCCTTAACAGCCCGGCGCAGTTCCTGCGTTGAAGTCGTCAGACTGAATATTTAACAATGGGAATACAAAACGGATGGACAAGTAAATACGGCCGCTTACCCAGCTTGGGGGATTGTGCATGGAGAATCCACCCTGAGGGTTGACGCAGAGAAATTCCTCCTCTTCTCCCTTATACAAAGTGGACAAGATCTTTAGTAGGGCGGTAGCTGAATCCGGCCCCTTACGGCCGTAGCGGGTGGCGTCGTCCTCCCCGTTGAAGTCCCACATGGGGTGGCTTCTATACTGAAGCGGCTGCACCCCCGCATAATGCATTCGGCCATAACCCCGATCAAGGTTAGTCCGGAATGGGCTAACAATCTTATTCGGCCCATCAGGTAAATGATGTCCCTGTCACCTCCCCTCTGAGGGCTCCGTGGGCGCCAGCTTAGGTGCTTCTTTAAGGGAGCACTATTGAATTCAGGGAGGCCGATCCGGACAGGATCCGGCAGCGGGACATCTTCTATATAAAACCACTCCAAGGGCCAGTCTTCGGACGCCTTCTTTGGGGTTCCGGACAGATATCCGGTCCCAGCGATGCGCCACACGTCGGCTCCGCCCACTTGATACATTGACCCCTTCTTGGAACGGGGCACGAGGCAAAATAGCTCCTTCCACAGTCCGAAATGATCTTCGACACCCAAGAACAGCTCATAGAGGGCTACAAAGCCCGCGATATGCAATACTGAGGCAGGCGTGAGATTATGTAGCTGGAGGCCGTAGAACTCCAGCAACCCCCGAAGAAATGGATGGATTGGAAATCCGAGCCCCCTTATTAAGTAAGGGATGAGGCACACCCTTTCTCCTTTAGAGGGATTAGGGGCATTCTCTTCTTGCTCTCCGCCGTCGTAGACGGCAAGACCGGCTTGAACCGGGACCATATAGGCCGGGGGAGAAATCCCTTGGTCTAGAGTGTCACTAGCTCGCTATGCAGGATGGAACATCTCTCCCAATATCCAGGCTTAGGGCTGGAAGGGCGAGGGGAGGAGTTGCGACGGCTGGCCATGGTAGAATGGACCTTTGTCGGATGCGCTCTAATGAACACTCGCGGAGGGGAGAAGGTGTGGATTGGATCTAAATCCTCGTCCCCTTAAATAGGGCAGCTGATTTACGCGGCTAGGGGTGTGAATGTAAAAACACTCAGACTTTTCATATTCGTTTGACACGTGGGAAGCGGTCATTATTGGGCGTAGAAGCCAAGGAGCGCAACATCTACAAGAAACCGGACTTTATTCAAACAGGTATACGGAATTTGGAGGAGGACCCGCCTTGCAATGCCGAAGACAATCTGCGCGCCGGACTCATCGTCATTGAAGCCTGGTTCGGGGGCTACTGAGGGAGTCCTGGATTAGGGGGTGTCCGGACAGCTGGACTATATCCTTTGGCCGGACTGTTGGACTGTGAAGATGCAAGATTTAAGACTCTGTGCCGTGTTCGGAAGAGACTTTCCTTGGCGTGGAAGGCAAGCTTGGCGATACAGATATGTAGATCTCCTACCATTGTAACCGACTCTATGTAACCCTAACCCTATCTGGTGTCTATATAAACCAGAGGGTTTTAGTCCATAGGACAACATAGACGACGATAATCATACCATAGGCTAGCTTCTAGGGTTTAGCCTCCTCGATCTCGTGGTAGATCTACTCTTGTACTACCCATATCATCAATATTAATCAAGCAGGACGTAGGGTTTTACCTCCATCATGAGGGCCCGAACCTAGGTAAAACTTCGTGTCCCTTGCCTCATGTTACCATCCGGCCTAGACGCACAGTTCGGGACCCCCTACCCGAGATCCGCCGGTTTTGACACCGACACCCTTCCTGATGACGACGAGGTTGGAGCCCGCCAGGAGAAGGGTGAGCCACCCGTAATCCCGATGAGGGACCGGTCGGCGCTGATCTCCCGGGATGCTACTTCTGTTCTGGCGCCGCCTAGAGCTGCATCTGGCTCAGCCACCGCCCCTACTTCTGCTTCCGGAGCTGGCATGCCTGTGCCTCAGGTCGCGAAGCTCTCCGGCTTCAGGCTCCTGAAGCGGAGGGACCATGCCGCAGTGGATCAGTAGGTGTTCCCGTATTGCCTTGTTCTTGCTGCTGATGCTTGTTTCTGACTCTTCTTGCTTGTTGTGTGACTAGGCCAACGCCTGCAGCGAAGAGGAGAAGGGAGAGAGAGGTGGTGGTGCTTGAGCTCGGGTCACCTCCTGCGGCAGCGCCCCTCTCCATGAGCAAAGGTGGGGTCGGTGCTCGTGCATCTCCATCCCGATCATCCTCACGAGGCTGGGTGGAGCATCCTACGGAGAAGTCAGCCCCCAAGGCCCCGCTGACTCAGGAGTTGCTAGAGTCTGGCTCGGGTGCTGAGGTCCAAGAGGCTCAGGAGCTTCCTGCCTCCCAGGCCATGGTGACGACAACGCCTCTTCCGCCTTCTGCCATGTTGCTGACCCCAGGTTCCTCTACTTCCCCTAACGTCCTGGAGGGGGCCCTTTCTGAGATGGCCCGACTGCAAGAAGATCTCCAGAGCGCCGAACCCCTCCTCGCGGCAGGGCGCCTGGAGCTGGTCTCTGGTTGGCTTCATTCTGACATGTCCATTCGGGCGGCGCTGAGCCAGGTCGCGGCGACCTCTGAGGGGGAGAAGCGAGCCGCAGCTTAGGCAGCGGTTGCTCGCGAGGTAGCGCTGAAGGACGCCGAGGCCGCCCAAGGTTGCTACCGGGTGCTGGAGGCCGAGCTGAAGATCCTGCGTGAAGAGCATGCCAAAGATGCCCGTGGTTGTAAGGCAGAGGAAGAGAGGATGAAGGCCCGGGAGGACGTCGTCAAGGGTCATGACGCCGAGCTGGAGCAGCTGGCGCATGCGTAGGCCACTGAGCGCGGCCGACTAGAGGAGCTGTAGCAAAAGGTGCAGGCTGAGAAGGCCGAACTCGACGCCAAGGCGAAGGTTCTGGCCGAGGACCGCGCGGCCTTCGCGCTTCTCGAGAAGAGGTCTTGCGAGGCTCTGAAGTCACTCTATGAGAAGGGCTTGGAGAAGCCGTTGGATACCAATGAGGATAGCCCCACTTAGTTGCTTCCCTACTTGGTCAAGACGCTTCAGGAAGTCGTGCGCGGCATCGGCCCCATGGCAGAGGAAAAGGCTCGCGTCCTTTCTTCAGCCGCGCTGACGTGCGTCTTCAGCCACCTCCATCTTCGCGATCCTGCCGCCCTCCTTGACGAGCTGCTGGAGCCCGTGGCTGATGAACACTACGCAGCCGCCGCCACAGCCATGAAAGGTCAGGTGGAAGCCCTGCTGGAGAAGTTCGACGCCTTCACCCCGCGCCTTCCACCGGTGGTGCAGGTGAAGGCGACGCCACCCAGGAGGGGGCGCCTCTTGCGGGTGCCGGCAGTATCCAGGGATGACTGGCGTGTGGCTCCTTTCCTGTTGAAACTCCTACAACATGTAGCGTGCCTCATGGAGGCGTTTAAACTTGTGTTTGATATTTGGAGAACAATATGTCTTGTAATATTTGCTTTGAGATTTTGCGATGTCCTTCCCATTTGCTTTACGTTCTACGTCGGCAGAGCCCAACCCTGCGCATACCTCAGCCGCTGTTGGGCCGACCGGATCACCGGGAGGAACCAAGGAGTGAGGGGCTACGTGGTTAGTTAGGCTCCTGAGTCGCGATGCTCAGGAGTCCCCCTTGACGCGCAAACAGCTTGTGGAAAGGAGATGCAATGGTAGGTCTTGTGTTCTACGTCGGCAGAGCCCGACCCCGCACATACCTCAACCGCCATTGGGCCGACCGGATCACCAGGATAGACCAAGGAGTAAGGGGCTACGTGGTCAGTTAGGCTCCTGAGTCATGATGCTTAGGAGTCCCCCTTGACGTTCAAACAACCTTCATACCTTGGCTCCGCTTGGGAGGGCGCGCGACGACCAGGTCCGAGGGACTTGGTGGGGTGGCGTACGCTTGAGCGTTACCTGAGCGCAGCCCCCGTGCCCAGCCCCCTCGCGCGGCTCTCCCGAGGGGAGGCGTTGTGATGAGGCCAGACACCAAGCCCGGAGGCTCCCTAAGGTTGATACGACCGTGAGGCCGTCCTCAGTTGTTTATCACCAGGACGGACCATGGCGCTTCCGCACTTGCACGAGCATAGCCGCTCCTCGGCAGTGTCAACTGCCAGCACGGAGCATGGTGCTTCCACCGGTACGTGGGAGGGGACTCCCTACTGCGGAGAGCCCCCGGGGCGTGTACAACCCCGCCCTGACATGTGGCTTGCACGGCAGGGCTAGACGAGGTGTGTCTGGGCACTCGTGAGCCAGCGCGGGACTCACGAGGCCCTACCTCAAGGCGGGTTGCGCCTGGTCTCGATTCTTGTTCGCTGTGTTGGTCCTGCGAGGTGGTTAGATAACCTGCACCGAACGAATCTCCTAAGGTTATCGCGTGAGAAAGTCAAGCACCAACAGCCCCAGGAGGTGACGTGAATGGGGCCGGCCCGCCAGACAGAGCTCAGCCATTGGATTTATCGACGTTGCAGGGACGGGCCCGAGCACAGACGCCGTGCCTAACCCTCTCAGGAAATGGGTCCTGAAGAAAGACGACCGGTGTGCGGCTCCCACGATGGGCGACACTCAAGCAGGTAATAGTCATAGATAGATTAAGCATGGAAGGCAAAATAGCTCTGGTAAATGCATGAAGGATACGTGCCACTGGGCCAGGCCCGAGCGGCCTGGGGATGATGCAGCCAGAGGGGCGCCCCCAGGGAGGTAAGCTAAAGACATAAAAAGAAGGGATACATGCCATAGGGACGGGCCCACGTGGCCTGGGAATGATGCAGCCCTGGGGGCACTCCCAGCTAAATTAACTTGCAAAGCGTCACCTGGTTCCATTGATGAAGGGGTGTTGAGGCAGCTGAAGGTACGCAGTGAAGGGGTTGCTCACCGCGAGCTGTTGGGGCCCTGAGCCTCGGGAGGCTCTGGGGGTCCAGGCGGTTCCTTGAGGACCGTCACCATCTCCGCCAGGGCTGCGTGGTGCCTGGCCTCCTGACCCGCCATGACGCTCCGCAGGTTGCACTGGAAGGCAGCAGCCACGCTCGGCAGGCCGAACGGCATGCGAACGTAGCTGTGAGGTGGACCTTCACAGCGCCAAACACGTGAAGGCCAGAAGCGCTCCTGAGATGTGGCTCGGTTGAGCCCTGGTATGTCGATGCAGATGCGCAGCTCACCACCCTCGCCTGGGTGGGGAGTAGCAGCAGTCATCGTGTATTGCTCTTGCTTCCTGAAGCTCCTGAGATACCTTGGTGATGAACTCCTGAGCGCCGGGTGCTCCTTGCGCAGTGTCCTCTTGAGGGAGATGTGCTGCAAAGCACACCTCCAAGTGGTGCCCGAGTGCCTCCTTTGAGGCCCTCCAGAAAAGATCCCCCGAGCCCTGCCTGAGGAGGGCGTCGGGCGTGCCTTCCTATGTGACAGAGGAAGGCGCCCCAGGCGCGGGTGCTGATTCTGACGAGGTACCACTTGCGGTGCTGCCCTCCCGAGGTCAGGCATGGAGTAGCTGCTTCTTCTTCTTAGGGACGACCTCAGGAGGGTACCGAGCTGCATTGTTGCCGGGGTCTTCGATTGATGCTGCTTGGGAGGCGCTCTCGAGGGAGCACACCACATCTCTTTCTTCATAGGGTCTGTGATGATCTCGCCGCTCCCTAGCATCTTGAGGACGTTGTAGCCGTGGTGCGTCACTGCCATGAACTTGGCCAGGGCTGGGTACCCGAGGATGGCATTGTACGGCAGACGGATGTGGGCGACGTCGATGTCGATGAGCTCAGTGCGGTAGTTTTTGCGTTCTCCAAAGGTGACCGGGAGGCGGGCCTGACCTATCAGCGTGGTGGAGCCGTCGGTCACTCCTGAGAAGGGCTTGGTAGGCTGAAGCTGATCGTAGGGCACTTGTAGTTTGTCGAACGTCTCGATGGACAGGACGTTCAGCCCTACACTTTCATCGATGAGGGTCTTGGTGACTTGCACGTTGCTGATGACGGGTGAACAAAGCATTGGGAGAGCGCCGGCGGTGGCCGCGCACTTGAGCTGGTCTGCCGAACTGAAAGTGATGGCACACTTGGACCACCTGAGCGGGCATGTGGCCTCGAGCTTGGGGAGGACCGCGTTCACCTCGCGAGCAAACTGCTTGAAGATACGCTGTGAGGCTGGGGCTTGAGCTCCGCCCGAGATGCAGGCGATAGAACGAGGCTCCTGGAAGCCCCCAACCCCCTCGTCTTGGTGGTGGTCGTCATTCCTTCTTGGTGGCGGCAGTGGAGGAAGCCCAGCATTGCCTTGAGGACGGTCCTCGCGAGGCTGATCCCTCCAGGCACCTTCACGAGGCTGATCCTGCCAGCGGTCCTCACGAGGCCAGTCGCGCCACTCCTGGCATGGGCCCCGGTCGTCCCAGCGTCCTCCACCGAGTCCTCCTCCTCGGCCGTAGCCTCGGTCGTTGCGCTCGGGGCATCGACCGAAGCGTCCGTCGCGCATGGCTCTGAGATCTTGGCAATAGTTGGTGTTGTGGCTGTGTACATTGTGGAAGGCCCAGAACAGTCGGCTGCCCTTGGATGACTCAGGCTGGTCCCTGCCGCGCTTCGTGTCTGGCTCTGCCGTGAGTACGGACGCTCCCCTTGGCCTTGGATTTCTTCTCCTCCGGGTCGGTAGCCGGGAGCTCGAGAAGGGAAAGGCGCCCTTCCTCGGCCCTTGTGCACTTGGTCGCAGGGTTGAACAGCTCCAGGGATGTACACAGCTCCTCATGGACGGCGAGCTCCTCCTTCATCTTGATGTCGCAGACGCCATCGGAGAATGCAGAGATGATGGCCTCGTCCGTCACCTTGGGGATCTTGAGATGAACGTTGTTGAAGCACTGGATGTAATTCTGGAGGGTCTCCCCAGGTTGTTGCTTGACGCGGCGCAGGTCACCCATGGCCGGGGGACGGTCGCGAGTGCCCTGGAAGTTGGCGACGAAATGGTCGCGCATCTCGTCCCAGGAAGAGATGGAGCCAGGAGGCAGGTTCAGGAGACAGGAGCGAGCATCGTCTTTGAGAGCCATGGGGAACCAGTTCGCCATGGCTTTCTCGTCGCCGTTGGCTGCCTCGATGCTCAGCTCATAGAGCTGCAAGAACTCTACGGGTTCGGGGGTGCCGTCGTAGCGCGGAGGCAGGTCTGTCTTGAACTTGCCTGGCCAGGCGACGCTACGCAGCTCGGGGGTGAAGGCGCGATAGCCGGCCGTGGTCACAAGGGGCCGCCTTGGAGGTGGAGCCTGGTCGTGGTGCCCCTGCGTCACTACGGCACACGGTGCATGGCCCTGTCGCAGCAAGCAATCCTAGCGTAGCGGAGCTGGGAGTGGTGGAGCACTTCCTTGGGGATAGGGAATCTCTTGGCAGCTTATTTCCTCGTGCGATGGCACGCGGCGTGGTGGGTCGCGCCGCTGGACCACGCATCTTGGAGCGAGGATGCCGCCTTGGCGCAGGGGAGGCTGAGGTGCTCCCTGAGCCGCACACCTTGGTGCAAGGGTGCCATCTTGTTGTGGAGGAGGCAGAGGCGCTCCGTGAGCCACGTCGCCCGCAGCTGGCGGAGGGCGAGGCAGTGAGAGGGACGGTGCAGGAGAACCTCTCGCGGCGCTAACGAGCTCGGCAATGCGGTTCAGCCAGTCCTAGTAGAGGTCGTCGATCGGACGGTAGCGCAAGAGCTCGCGTGCCATGAGCAGCGCGGCCTGGGCGTCCGTGGGGGCGCGGCGAGCGTGAGATGACGAGACGGTCGGAGTCAGCGACGGGGTGGCGGTGTGACCGTCCCGGCGCACGGAGGGATGCAGCAAAGAGGCTTGCTGCTCATTTGCCGTCGGACCGGTGACGGCGTTGGCGGTGGGTGATGGAGAATGACGGGGAGGCCCGCCGACAGGAGCCGTCTGAGCAACGCGGGCGGCGAGGGCGGCCCGGCGCTCAGCGCGAGCTCGGCGAGCATTGGCCATGAACTGGTGGAGTGACGAAGCATGGGTCGACGAAGAAGAAGGCTTCGGCGGACCCCTACCTGGCGCGCCAAATGTCGGATTTCGGGTTCCGGCAAAACCCTTAAGGTTCAAACACTGGGGTGCACACAAAGATCTCTCCCTCACCGATCACGTGCTCAAGCACTTCACGATCTCAAAGGCTAGCTCGACGAACTCACAGCACAAGGGACACAAGATTTATACTGGTTCGGGCCACCGTTGCGGTGTAATCCCCTACTCCAGTGTGGTGGTGGTGGATTGCCTCTTGGACTGATGATGAATAGTACAAGGGGAAGAACAGCCTCCTGAGGAGAGGTGTTCTTGTGCTTGGTGAACTTGTGGTTGTCCGGATGGATCTCTCCCTCTAATGTGGTAGCTAGTCCTATTTATAGAGGCACTGGTCCTCTCCCCAAATATTGAGCGGGAAGGGAGCCAACAACGGCCAGTTTTGAAAGGGGACAGCTAGTATAGCTTATCCTGACAAAAGTAGTCTTCGCCTGCCAAAGGCTCTGGTGGTGATGCCGTCTTGGGCCCCATGGTGACCTCCGTCCTGTCGTCCTTTCGGTCTTGGTCTCGTTGCACCAATATGGAAACATTTTCCTGATGCCTTGGAACTCCTCGCATGCGCTTGCCTCCTTAGCACCAAAGAGGAAACAAGGACACTGTGCGTGCTGGCGCCCGCCTGGTCTCGATCGTCATGGCTCACGTCATTGGAACCTTGCGAGGTTTGCCTGGCCTTGATCTCTCCGCCCCTCGCGAGCCAGCCTGGTGAGGCCGCTCCTGAGGAGGTCTTGTGTCATCCGCCTCGCGAGGCTTGGCCCCTCGCGAGGGTCTTGAATGCTTGTTGGTGAAGACGGGTCGTACGGGCCCACATGCAAAGCCACGCCATGGGCCGCAGGCAGGCAAGTCTGGGGACCCCCGTTCCCAGAACGACGAAAATAACTATTTGACTTCCTTCCCCATTGCGGTGACGTCGATGATATCTCGAACGTTGTGGTTTGGCGAAGTGCATTCGACGGAGAACACCATTGAGGGAGACCACGGTATGTCGTTCACAAGTGCCGCCTGCAAGCCAAGACAACCACCTTATTTGCATCTAGGAAGTCCGTTGAACCAAAGGAGGCGTAAATGTACTAGTACTACACAATAGCGTCGTCCATCCAACTTAGTGCAGTAAGGTGGTTTCTCGAAGAAGACGATGGAGAAGTGGAGTCAGCGAAGAGTGAAATGATGGTTGCTTCGTCCATGCTTTGTGATTTGATGCCTCACTACTTTGTGATTTGTGATAGAAGGGACAGGGGAGTAGACTCTGTGCTATATACTGTACATGCGTCCAAGCACGGGAGGAAGAGGAGAGAGGTTGCGTTTTGGCTTTGGCAGCACCGTCCACAATGGTTCCCATCGATGCCAAAATCTATTTTCACATTTTTCTACACATTGTGGATGTCCTTAACCATACTACTTGGTTTTGCTCCTATGTGCTATCTATACAAATCTCGATTATATTTATCGAAAAAATTATAGTATCAAGATTAGTAAAAAGGAGGTGATTTTCCCACGTGGATGGTGGGGCAGGTTTCTTATTTTTAGAGGATGCTGGCCTGGCGGTTTGCTAACATGCAGTCCCACGTGTCAGTGCTTTACCAAACCGATCCACGTCCCACATGAGGCAGAACAACGGCAGAAGCAACACGTGGTTAAGTTGAAGAAGATGAGGGATAAGCGGATTCAGCAACGAGTGAAATGATGGTTGCTTCGTCCCTCCAACTTCTTTTTTAGCATTATTACTTCGTCCCTCCAACTTAACTGCAGGAAAGGTGCAGCTTTGTGATTTGATGCCTCATTGCTCATTACTACACTGAAACCATGGCTGGGGTGCTTCACCCCTGCTGCTCTTCACAGTTATTTCAGTATGGCACATGGACCCGGTTTCTTGATGTCCCACATGTCGGTGAAATGGACTAGAACATTTATGAAAGCGAGCGCTCCACTCTTACAACTGAGGAGTACACAACACGACTGCCCAGTGAACTGTTACTTGTACTGTAGTACTAGTATAGTTTTGTTGTTTCGCACGATCCATCAATACAAACCCGATTAAACAGGCAAGGGCGGGATTTTTCCCGCGTGGTGATGTTACTAGCCATACATTTCAAATGGCAATTTTAATGTATGCAAATTGAATAATTAAGTAACAATATGAGATCTAGTAAAACTAAAAACACATATGATTTATTGTGTTAGAGTGTAGTAGTAGTAGTGTTGTATTACATAATTGTTATATGTAACATGCGAGAACGTGTAGAGATGTACTTTTGGAGGGCCTACAGAGAGAAATTGGGCATAAAGTGGATTCAAATATTTGTATTCGTCTTCAGAGCATTTGTAACTCATATCTACAGTTTGTACAGTAAACGTGAATGCTTGTTCACTCTTACGAAACAAGTACAACAATAATGGGGTGGCATGCGCCAATTTAGGCACTAGCACATTGGGCTACTCGGCTCCATAGAGAGAGCGAGAGAAGAGATAAATACACAAGCGGTCAGTGTATTTCAAGTGAAAAGCGTAATACGGTCACTGGACTTCAGAATACGCTCATTACGGTCACTATATACATCTTGCGATGATTATACAGTCACTTGCTCACCGTTCAGCATCGGATTGCACTCTGTTGACCGGCCAAATAGTCTGTGTGGCTGTCGGATTTCGGGTTCCGGCAGACCCTTGAGGTTCGAACACTGGGGTGCGCGCGGAGATTTCGCCTCCTACCTGCCTGCGCCCCTCCGCCTTGCTAAGATCTAAGCTATGGAAAGAACAACACGAGAGACACAGGGTTTATACTGGTTTGGGCCACCGTTGTGGTGTAATACCCTACTCCAGTGTGTGGCGTGGTGGATTGCCTCTTGGGCTGATGATGATGAACAATACAAGGAAGAACAGCCTCGCGAGGGTCTGCTCTTGGCTGGGGCGATGAACTGCTGGGAGGAGTTCAGTCACCCTTCTCTCTCTCTCTGATTCTCATCCTACCTCTCCTGTGGGGGGCTGGTCCTATTTATAGAGGCCCTGGTCCTCTTCCCAAATATCGAGCGGGAAGGGAGCCAACAATGGCGGGCTAATTTGAAGGGGGACATCTAGTACCAGCTATCCTGACAAAAGTAGTCTTCGCCTGCACAAAGCTCTGGTGGTGACGCCGTCTTGGGCTCCACGATGACCTCCGTCTTGCAGTCCTCCTGGTCTTGGTCTTGTTGCACCGAAATGGCAACCTTTGCCTGATGCCTCGGTACTCCGCGGCTGCGCTTGCTCCCTTTGCACCAAAGAGGAAAGGAGGACACTACGCGGGCTGGCGCCCGCCTGGCGCCCTTGGTCGTCATGGCTTGCATCATGGGCACCTCATGAGGTACCCCGCCTTGATCTCTCCACCTCCTCGCGAGCCAGCCTGGTGAGGCCATGCCTGAGGAAGCTCCGCGTTGTCCGCCCCGCGAGGCTTGGCCCCTCGCGAGGGTCTTGGGTCTGTGTTGGTGAAGATGGGCCGTGCTGGGCCCCCCTTTGAGCCACGCCGCAGGCCGCGGGCAGGCAAATCTGGGGACCCCCGTTCCCAGAACGCCGACAGTAGCCCCCGGGCCCAAGGCGCGCTCGGACTTGGCCGTGCAGGGAGGCGGAAGGGCGAGGGCGAAGCGCCGTGGGCCCTAACAGCCTGCGGCCTTGGGCACCGCGTGGCGGTTGATTGGACGTGAGCGCCTTAGCAACCGCGCGAGTTGATAAAGGAGCGGCATCTACCTAGGCTTTGCTTTTTGCTTTCTCCGGTTGCTGCTCAGATCCCTTTTCTCGCGCCTCTCCTTCCTTCCTCCAAAATTTCCAGATCTACTCCGACCGCGTGACCTAGGAAGCCATGGCGCCTCGTCAGCCCCCGGCCGTAGCTTGGTACTCGTCTGCCCTGGACTCGCCGAACGTGTCGGAGGCAAGCCTCGCCCGGTTGCGCCGGATGGCGGCGGCGCGGGGCATCGACGGGGCGAAGGTGTTCAAGGCCGGCTTCGCCACCCCTAAGGGTCAAGGGAGCACCTTCTATCCGTTCTTCGTAAGTGCCATTGCTGCTGGCCTGGTGCCTCCCTTCTGCGAGTTCTTCTTCTCTGTCCTTCGCCATTACAAGCTACAGGCTCTGCATCTCCACCCCAACTCCGTCCTTCTCCTGGCAATCTTTCCCTATTACTGCGAGGCTCACGTAGGGGTGCAGCCCTCAGTGGCCTTGCTGCGCCACTACTTCTACCTCCGGACCTCTCGCGGTCCTGCTTCCGCGTGCGCGAGCTTCATCGCGTACGGTGGCGCCATTGCCATCTCGAACCCCGGGAAAAGGATTGAGGGCTTCAGGAGCAAGTGGGTCTTGGAGGATGCTGGGCGCATCCATCCTCGGCTGATCTTGCCCACGGAGCAACCCACAAGCTCCAGCGATTGGGGTCGAGCGGAGCTCGTGGACCCCTGCGTGAAGCTGGTGTTGTAGAAGATGGACGCGGATCTAAGGCCGGCCAACATGGCGGCGACGAAGCTGACCGGCGCGTCGCTGCTGAGGGAATTCCCGGAGCACCAGCTGGCTCCGCTTGGGCAGTACTCACTTCCGATGTGGAGGCCCCATCCGAGCCCCGCGGCCTTGGCCGATAGAGATCTGGCTGCGGTCCTCCAATCTCTAGTCGGGGGCGATGTGGCGAGGTTGGAGGGCGCTCCTACTCCCTTGTTCCTCCGCGACGACTGGGAGCAGGTAGTGGAGTCCATGCCCTTCTTCAACGGGGATGGGCCCGTGCCCATGGAAACTCCCGAGGAACCGGTGGACGTGCCCTCCGACGACTCCAGCAAAGAGGAGGAAGGAGAGGAGCGGGGAAGAGGGCCTGACTCCGAGGCGGCTGACGGAGAGTCGAGGGCTCCCCTCCCCCGGTACGGGTCCTGCGTTCTCCGCCTCTCTCCGAGCGATGACGACGAGGATGACGACGAGCAGGACGGCGGGAGCTTGCCCCCGATCCCGAAGAAGGACAGGACCGGGCTGATCTCCCGCGGGTCTGCCCCGGCCCCGAGGCGGACCGCAGACGCACCTTCCGCCTCCAAGTTTCCCGAGGTTGACCCTTCCAGCCGGCTTTCAGGCTTCAAATTTGGCCGGAGGCCGCTCGAGCTCACTGGCGACGACCCGTAAGCGTTTGATTCTTGTCTTTATTTCTTGTTCTGCTTCTGAGGCTTGACGTCCGCATCTTTTGGATAGGCTGGCGCCCGCAGCAAAGAAGCCGAAGGGAGCTCCTGAGGTTCCATCCGTGGCAGCGCCTCTGCCCGTGAAGGAGGGTGACCGCGACGCACGGGCTTCTCCTGCCCGGTCGTCCTTGCAAGGCCTAGCTGAGCCGGCTGGGGCGAGCTCGGCCCCCACGGCCCAAGTGACTCCCGAGGTGTCCTTGCCTGCCGCCGCCACTACAGCCATTGGGGCGCAGCAGACTCCACCTCAGGATGCTGTGGCCACGCAGCCGCCTTCTCCTCCTATTCCACCGACTGCTGTCTCTCCAACTCCTTCTGCCGTTCTGGATCGTCTTGTTGCTGAGCTAGACCGACTGCGGCAGGATCTTCTTGGCGCCGACCCTCGCTTGGTGGCCGGGCGCTTGGAGCTGGCTTCAGGATGGGTTCGCTCCGACGCTTCGATTTGGGCGGCGCTGGTCCAGGCCTCGACGGCTTGCGATGAGGAGAAGCAGGCCGTCCTTGAGGTGAAAGCTGCTCGTGACGCAGCCCTGGGGGAGGTGGTCGACGTCCGTGGTCACTGCAAGGCGCTGGAGGACGAGCTGCAAGGCCTGCGGGGCCAGCTCGTGAAAGAGGCCCGCCATCACCAAGAGCAGGAAGAAGGCGTGAAGGCTCGCGAGGCGACCGTCAAGGAGAGGGAGGTCAAGCTCAGGAAGCGCCGCGACCGCCTAGGCGCGCTGGAGCAGGAGTTGGGGGCGAGGAAGGCCGAGTTGGACGACAAGGCCCTGGTTCTTGCCGAGGACCGCGTGGCCTTCACGGAGATGGATGCAAAGGCTCGCTCCTCGCTGAGGACGCTTTACGACAGCGGCCTGGAGAGCCCGCTGGCCGGCACCGAGGACGGCCCCGCCAAGCTGCTTCCCTTCCTGGTTCGCGCTCTTGAAGATGTCGCCCTTGGCCTTGGCCCCACGGCCGAGGCCGAGGCGCGTGTCCTGTCTTCTGCAGCGCTGACGCGGGTCCTCACCCACATCTACCTTCGCGATCCCGGCGTCGACCTCGATGGCCTGCTAGAGCCAGTAAGCGGCAAGCGTGCCGCTGCCGCTGCCGAGGCCGTGAAGGGTCGCGCGGAGGCTCTGCTGGGGAAGTTCCGGGCCTTCAGCACCAAGCCGAAGCAAGGCGCTGCCGACCCCACTGCTCCATGAGGCGAACCCACTCCGCGCTGCTCCACCGCCGACAAGTGACTCCATTGTGGCTCCTGTCCTGCCTTTAATTCCTGCACATGTATCATGCCTCGGGGAGGCGTTTAAACTTGCGTTTGGCATTGAGACAATAGTGTGGACTGTGATATTTGCTTTTGAATTCCTTGAAATTTGCGCTTTTCCTTCCTACTTGCTTATGTTCTATGCCGGCAGAGCCCGGCCCCGCGCATACCTCACCCAGCGTTAGTCCCGACCAGAAACCAGGACGGGGCCAAGGAGTGAGGGGCTACGTGACAAGTTAGGCTCCTGAGTCGCGATGCTCAGGAGTCCCCCTTGGCGCACGAACAGCAAGTAGGGAGGTGTGATGTGGGTGGATCTATCGTTCTACGTTTGCAGAGCCCGGCCGCGCGCATACTTCAACCGTCGTTAGCCTTTCGGAACTAAGGAGTGAGGGGCTACATGACCAGTTAGGCTCCTGAGTCGCGATGCTCAGGAGTCCCCCTTGACGCTCAAACGGCCTTCGTACCTTGGCTCCACTCGGGGAGAGACACGCGACAAACCAGGCCCGGGGGGGCCTGGCTGGGCGGCGTGCGTCTAGGCGTGACCCAGGCGCAGCCCCCGTGCCCAGCCCCCTCGCGCGGCACTCCCGAGGGGAGGCGTTACGATGAGGCTAGACACTGAGCTCTGGGCTCCCTGAGGTTGATGCAGCCCGGGGGCCACCCTTAGTTATTTATCACCAGCGCGGAGCATAGCGCTTCCGTATGTGTACGGGCATAGCCGCTCCTCGGCAGTGTCGTCAGCCAGCGCGGAGCATGGTGCTTCCACTGGTACGTGGGAGGGGGCCCCCTCCGGGAGGAGCCCCTGGGGCATGTACAGCCCCGCCCTAACACGTGGCTGGCACGGTAGGGCCTGGCGAGGTGTATCTGGGCACCCGTGGGCCAGCGCGGGACTCACGGGCCCTACCTCTAGGCGGGTTGCGCCTGGCACTGGGCCTTATCTTGTGATGTGTCCCTACAAATTTGGTTAGATGCCGGCACTCTACATCCTCGGGTCCCGGCCCTCGAGCTGGTCTCAGCCGTCGCTGGTATGCCAGGTCGCGATGCCGTGGACAAGGCCAGAGGGTGAGGGCTGGAGAGCCAGTAAGAGCCCTGAGTCGTGATGCTCAGGTACCCCCCCTTTAACGTGCAAGTGGTCGGCATGGAGAAGAAGAGGTGCCGTGGACCGGCATCAAATAATCAAGCATGGTGGGTATAACGCATAACCGGAAATAAATGCAAATGAGATACATGCCGCTGGGTCTGGCCCGAGCGACTTGGGGATGATGCAGCCCGAGGGGTGCCCCCAACAAGGTAAGCTAACAACATGAAATAAAAGGGATACATGCCGCAGGGACGGACCCACGCGGCCTGGGAATAATGCAGCCCTAGGGGGGCGCTCCCAGCTGGAAGTGAAACTTGAAAGATGTCACCTAATGACGTTGAGGACAAAGGGGTGTTGGTGTAGCAGACTCAGTGGGCTGCGGAAGCCGATCCTCACGAGCCCCTAGGCCCGGGGGCCTCGGGAGGCTCCGGAGGTGCTGGCGGCTCCCCGCGGACCATCTCCATCTCCGCCAGGGCTGCGGAACGCCTGGCCTCTTGTGCCTCCATGATGCCCCTCATGAGGCGCTGGTACGTGGCAGCCGCGTTCGGCAAGCCGTAAGGCATGCGAACGTAGCTGTGGGGTGGACCTCCGCAGCGCCCCACTCGCGAGGGCCAGAGGCGCTCCAGAGAGGCGACTCGGTTGAGCCCTGGTATGTCGATGCAGACGCGCAGCCCACCATCCTCGCCTGGATGGGGAGCCACTGTTGGTAGACGGCGGCCGCCTTTCATGACCCTTGACTCCTGTAGCTCCTGAATGGCCTTGCTGACGAACTCCTGAGGGTCTGGCCCTCCTTGCCTTACTCCTTCTTGAGGGAAACGTGCTTCGAAACACGCCTCCATGTGGTGCCCAAGCGCCTCCCTCGTGACCCTAGCCAGGTTGGCGGCCCTCCAGGGGAGAGCCCCCGAGCCCTGCCTGAGGAGGGCGCCGAGCGCACTTTCCTATGCGATGGAAGGAGGTTCCCCCTAGGCAGGCACGGGCCCATAGGGGCCTGCCTCCTGAGGGGTCGGGCCGAACAATGTCTTCTTCTTCTTGGGGGCGGTCTCGGGAAGCCTCCTGCTTCCGCGATCCGGGTCTTCCAGTGACGCGGCCTGAAAGGCTCGTTCCAGGGAACACACCGCGTCCTTCTCTTCACAGGGCACCGTGATGACTCCGCCACTTCCTGACATCTTGAGGACGTTGTAGCCGTGGTGAGTTACGGCCATGAACTTGGCCAGCGCTGGGTACCCAAGGATGGCGTTGTATGGCAGGCGAATGTGAGCGACGTCGAAGTCGATGAGTTCGGTGCGGTAGTTGTCACGTGCCCCGAAGGTGACAGGGAGGCGGACTTGCCCAATCGGGACCGTGGAGCCGTCGGTGATTCCGGAGAAAGGCTTGGTTGGCTGAAGCTGGCTGTAGGGCACTTGAAGATTGTTGAATGTTTCCACGGACAGGACGTTGAGCCCTGCCCCACCATCGATGAGGGTCCTGGTGACCACCACGTTGCTGATGATTGGGGAACAAAGCATTGGGAGGACTCCGGCTGTAGCCGCACACTTGAGCTGATCTGTTGAGCTGAACATGATGGCGCACGCCGACCACCTGAGAGGGCGCGTGGCTTCAAGCCTGGGGAGGACTGCATTCACTTTGCGGGCGAACTGCTTGAAGATGCGTTGAGAGGCTGGGGCCTGAGCCCCGCCCAGGATGCAGGCGATCACGCGCGGCTCCTGGAAGCCCCCAGCCCCCTTGTCTTGGTGGCGGTCCTCATTTCTCCTTGGCTGCGGCGGCAGCGGGGGAAGGCCTGTGTTGCCTTGCGGGCGATCCTCGCGAGGCTGATCCCTCCAGTCTCCCTCGCGAGGCGGGTCTTGCCAGCGATCCTCGCGAGGTTGATCGCGCCACCCTTGGCGTGGGCCACGGTCTTCCCAGCATCCTGCGTTCCTTCCTCCTCCTCGACCGTAGCCCCGGTCACCGCGGTCGGGGCGACGGCCGATCCTTCCTTCCCGCACGGCTCGGAGCTCTTGACATTCGTTGGTGTTGTGGGTGTGGAGGTCGTGGTACACACAGTATCGGCTGCCCTTGGAAGGTTCGGGCTGATCTCTGCCCCGCTTGGTGTCTGGTTCTGCCACGAGCACGGCAGCCCCCTTGCGCTTCACATCCTTGGCCTTGGACTTCTTCTCTTCTGGGTCTGCGGCAGGCAGCTCGAGGAGGGAGAGACGCCCTTCCTCAGCCCTGGCGCACTTGGTTGCCAAGTTGAACAGCTCCAAGGAAGTGCACAGGTCTTCATGCATCGCCAGCTCCTCCTTCATCTTGACATCGCGCACGCCGTCGGAGAAGGCTGAAATGATGGCCTCCTCAGTCACCTTGGGAATCTTGAGGCGTGCGTTGTTGAAGCGCTGGATGTACTTCTGCAGGGTCTCCCCGGGTTGTTGCTTGATGCGGCGCACGTCGCTCACGGCGGGCGGCCGGTCGCGAGTACCTTGGAAGTTGGCGATGAAGCGGGTGCGCATCTCGTCCCAGGAGGAGATCGTGCCTGGAGCCAGGTTCAGGAGCCAAGTGCGGGCCCCGTCCTTGAGTGCCATGGGAAACCAGTTCGCCATGACCTTCTCGTCTCCGTTGGCAGCTTCGATGCCCAGCTCGTAGAGCTGGAGGAACTCCGCAGGGTCAGCCATGCCGTCGTAGCGAGGAGGCAGGTCTGGCTTGAACTTGTCGGGCCACGTGACGCTGCGTAGCTCGGTGGTGAAGGCACGGCAGCCTGCTGTGGCCACAGGAGGCCTTGGGTGACGGAGAGCTTGGTCTTGCATGTCCCCACGCGCTGCAGCTGGGTCTTGACGTGCGGGAGCAGGGAGCGCCCGGGCAGCTTCTTGCGGGCGAGGGATTTCCTGGCAGCTCTGCTCTTGCTGCGCTGGCACCTGATGGAGTGGGTTCCGCCCAGGGGCCACGCGCCTTGGAGCCATGGCGCCCTCTTGAGGAGGAGGCGGCCGGGGCGCCGCCGGAGCTTTGTCGCCCGCGCGGGGCGGGGTGTGGTGCAGCGGAACAGGTGGCGCAGGAGAGCCCCCTGCGGTGCGGACGAGCTCGGCAACGTGGTCGAGCCATTCTCCGTAGACGTCGTCGACGGGACGGTAGCGCAGGAGCTCGTTTGCCGCGATGAGCGCTGCTCGAGCCTCCATGGATGCGCGGAGCGCGCGGGGCGAAGAACCAGCTGGGGTGAGCGAGGGAGTTGCGGTGCGGCCGTCTTGCCGCACGGACGGATGCTGAGACGATGCTTGCTGCACGTCCCCCGCCGGGCCGGTGGCGGCGTTGACGACAGGTGACGGGGAACGGCGAGGACGCCCGCCGACAGGAGCCGTCTGGGCGACGTGGGAAGCAAGAGCGGCCCGGCGCTCGGCGTGGGCCCGACGAGCGTCAGACATGGGCGCGATGGTCGGAGGAGAACGGAGTGGTGGAAGATGAATTCCGGCGCACCCCTACCTGGCGCGCCAAATGTCGGATTTCGGGTTCCGGCAGACCCTTGAGGTTCGAACACTGGGGTGCGCGCGGAGATTTCACCTCCTACCTGCCTGCACCCCTCCGCCTCGCTAAGATCTAAGCTATGGAAAGAACAACACGAGAGACACAGGGTTTATACTGGTTCGGGCCACCGTTGTGGTGTAATACCCTACTCCAGTGTGTGGCGTGGTGGATTGCCTCTTGGGCTAATGATGATGAACAATACAAGGAAGAACAGCCTCGCGAGGGTCTGCTCTTGGCTGGGGGGATGAACTGCTAGGAGGAGTTCAGTCACCCTTCTCTCTCTCTCTGATTCTCATCCTACCTCTCCTGTGGGGGGCTGGTCCTATTTATAGAGGCCCTGGTCCTCTTCCCAAATATCAAGCGGGAAGGGAGCCAACAATGGCGGGCTAATTTGAAGGGGGACAGCTAGTACCAGCTATCCTGACAAAAGTAGTCTTCGCCTACACAAAGCTCTGGTGGTGACGCCGTCTTGGGCTCCACGATGACCTCCGTCTTGCAGTCCTCCTGGTCTTGGTCTTGTTGCATCGAAATGGCAACCTTTGCCTGATGCCTCGGTACTCCGCGGCTGCGCTTGCTCCCTTTGCACCAAAGAGGAAAGGAGGACACTACGCGGGCTGGCGCCCGCCTGGCGCCCTTGGTCGTCATGGCTTGCGTCACGGGCACCTCATGAGGTACCCCGCCTTGATCTCTCCGCCTCCTCGCCAGCCAGCCTGGTGAGGCCATGCCTGAGGAAGCTCCACGTCGTCCGCCCCGCGAGGCTTGGCCCCTCGCGAGGGTCTTGGGTCTGTGTTGGTGAAGATGGGCCGTGCTGGGCCCCCCTTTGAGCCACGCCGCAGGCCGCAGGCAGGCAAGTCTGGGGACCCCCGTTCCCAGAACGCCGACAGTGGCACTATGTTGACTAGTTAAATTGACCACGTTCCTTGTGGGTCCCACCTATCAGTTCACATAGGAAAAAGTTCAGATAAACACAAATTTACGCAGGCGCGACAAGACTCCAACCCATGCGCAGGAACCACCTGGTTGTGTATGTGTCTGTCAGGGCCTGATGTGTGCGCATGCACATATAGGTTGAGCACTTGAGCGTGAGAGTGTGTGTTGGTCATGTGGTGTGTGCATGCATGCGTGCATGTGTGCGTGTGAGTGGTGTGTGCGTGCGTGCGTGCATGGTTGTGTGCGTACGTGTGAGTGTTGCGTGCGTGGCTGCGTCTGTTCGTGTGAGTGTTGCGTGCATGCAGTTCGTGTGCATGTGTGTGTGTGTATAATCACCACACCAGCTCATGTGTGTTAAAATAGACGGCTCAGCATACCAGTACAAGGCCACCTTGTCCGATGTGCTCGCGGTCATAACTTCGAAGCACCGTCCAATATATTTTTATCGTTTGTTTTCATTCTTATACATGTCGACAGGTGGGCCCAATGGTAGTGATATAATGTGATGCAACACTAGAGGTGCCTCGTGGAGCGTTTAACTGGTCAACTAGTCGTGTCTTGAGCAAATACAGAGCTATACGGTGAGCCCATAACTATATAATAACCACAAACGTAAATGGTGACCGTAATGAGTGGATTCTGAAGGCCAATGTATGTATCATGCTTTCGCTTCAAATACAATGATCATCACTGTATATATAGCGAGAGAAAGATTAAACATGCGTGAATGTGTTGGGGCGTACTTTTAGAGGACCTGGAGATAGTTTGTGTGCGCACATGAAAGGGGCGTAGAGGGGGTGTATGTGATGGAGAGAGAGATGCTCTTCGTTTCTCTTTATTATGACCAACTTTATATATAGTATAAAAATATAAAAATTCACAGTGCAAAATAAATATCATTGGGGGCACCATGCAACACAAATTAACGTTCATACTCCTCCATATAACTTCGTAATGTTGTATATATGTAGAAATTCTAAAATAATTTTTTGGCCGCACTTTGTGTGGTTTTATTCAAAAGGAATGTTGTATGTGAAATAAACGTGAAGAGTGGGCTTTTTAGATCAATGAGGTACGTGATGTAACATGTGTGAATGTGTAGTTGATGTAATTGGCAGGGCCTAGAGAGGTGTTTGTATGTATTACATATTCGAGAGAGGCATGGATAGGGGCCGGCGGGGGGGTGGGGGACATGGGAGAGATAGCACGAGAAATCAGAGAGGTCTAGAGAGAGTGAGACGAATAGGATGTCACGGCGAGAGATGCCCTTGAGTGTGTATATGCAAGGGGGGAAGGGGATAGAGGCACGAGGAGAAAATATTTTGGGTGGTGTCTGTGTTGGTATGTGTGGGTGTGAGAAGATAACGAGACCTGGGGGCAAAGGGTGTGTCACCGCATGAGGTCCGATGGGCCGAGGTGAGGCCCTTGGTTCGGTTCCGTCCTGTGCCACATTGGTCGGCCCGTGACGCATTTAGGGAGACCCATAGAGGACTAGTCGTACAAGACAAAGATCACAGATTCGTGAAGGACTCTGTGTCCACTAACAAAGCCGACTAGGATTTGTAACCCTAGGTCCTCGGACTAAGGTAACCCCTTAACTTTGATATTACTATTCATCCAACCTAACTTTAAGGGGCATCCTACATAGTGCTCTGCAAGAATCATACTCGTCAATTAGGAAGAGAGGTGGAGACAATGCGTGAGAGACAGGCCTAAAGATAATGTGCGTGTGGGAGACACGTAGGCAGGCCTATGTATATAGAAAGGGTCGATGGGGGTGTCAGGACCCCGACTCAATGCCACATCGATCTAGCATGTAACACCTCATATCACTTTGCGGCCTCACGCACGGTATTCCCACGGGTGTCGCCTTACCTTTGCCCGGGACCGTTTGCGCCTTTTGGCACACGTATATGACAGTGTCGCTAGCATCCATATGATAAGGAGCCCAGGCTGACATGGCTAGTCGTAAACCCAAAGTGGCACAAACTTACAGGGACAGGCATCCATGACCCAGCATCGAACGTGTCGGTCATCAGCGAGTGAATCCAGGCTGTAGCACTGGGCTAGCAGGACTCCGGTGAACCGGGCTGTAGCGGGCTAACAGGACTCCGGTATTCATCGCATGACATTTCCTCGAAGGGACAGACACAGGAACGAAGAAGGACACATGCCGGCCAGCCTAAGTGTTCCGGAGCAGTAGCAAGCTACCATGGCTCAGTGGAAACACTAGGAGACATTTCCCGGTAAGAGAGGCTACTAAGGATAAACAACTAGATAGTCAGATCCCACACATACCAAGCATTTCAATAACATACACACAATATGCTCGATATGTGCAAACACAACATGGCATCACAACATGACTCTACGACTCAAGTATTTATTCATTAGGCTCCGAGGAGCGAGATATTACAAACATAGGTATCATGACCCAACATTCACAGCATACAAGTCAAAGCACAAGCGGAAGCTATCATGTCTGGGTACAGACATCTATAAATGAAAAAGGCTGAGAAGCCTGACTATCTACCAGATCCTGCCGAGGGCACAAGATCGTAGCTGAGGTAACAAGCTAAACGTCGAAGTCCACACGGTACTACTAGCGAGACTGAAGTCTCTCTGCAAAAACATAAAATAGGCAAACGTGAGTACAAATGTACCCAGCAAGACTTACATCAGATCTAACTACGTATGCATCATTATCAATAAAGGGGTGGTGGAGTTTAACTGCAGCAAGCCAGCTTTGACTCGGTGGCTATCCTGAACTACGACTGCAAGTAACTCTTTTGAGGTGGCGCACACGAGTCCACATATTCACCATATCAATACACCACTATGGATCCGCTCCCGTCTCCCTACGAGAACGCCATCCATAGCACTCACGCTTATCTTGCGTATTTTAGAGTATCCACTTCCACTTGTCTATGAACTATGCAAGGGGTCCAAGTTTCCATATCCGAGGAATCCGGCTATTCGAATAGATAATGATAACCCTGCAGGGGTGTACTTCTTCACACACGCTTTCGCCACTTATCGCCCTGTACACGTCAAGTACCTCGGCAACCTTCAAGCGGAAGCCGGGCGAGGGAGTCGGCCACGACCTGACTAACCGAACAAGTCTCTAGTCCAGGTTTATCGCCTATTCGGGTTCCATCCGCAAGGAGATCTGGCCGGAGTGTCGCTCACGGCCCCAAACAATGTGAGCAGGGTTCCCAAGCCCACCTCGATGAGTGGATCTACGCTTGGTACACCGTGCCACTGTGCCTAGTCTGTCCCAAGCCCACCTGTACCGGGTGCCACTTGGTAGACTACTAACACTACCTACAAACACCAGAAACTAGTTGCAACTCCTGGACAGAGATCAAGTTGATTAATAAGTCGAGAGGGCTTGGAGCGCCCGGAGCCCAATGTGTGGTAGTAACTGATCATGGATCACAAACACAGAACTCAGTTCCTGAGGACGGCTGCAATGAGACAACCCACCATGTACTCCTACATGGCCTCTCACCGCTACCTTTACCAAATCGTGTTCACACACTTAGCTCTCAATGGTAGGACATGTTCACACACCTCTGATTCATCCCCGATGAATCAGACCTGACTCAACTCTAAGCAGTAGCAGGCATGACAAACAAACATGAATGAGTAGGCACAACAGGGCTCAAACAACTCCTACTCATGCTAGTGGGTTTCATCTATTTACTGTGGCAATGACAGGTCATGCAAAGGATAAAGGGGTTCAGCTACCGCAACAAGTAACAGATGAATCGTTGTTGTCCTAATGCAGTAAAAGAGAGCAGGAGCGAGAGAGTGGGATTTTATCGGAATGAACAAGGGGGTTTTGCTTGCCTGGCACTTCTGAAGATAATATAGCTCTTCATCGGTGTCATCGATCACATCGCCGGTACACGTCTATCGAGAGGGGACAATTACCGGCAAACAAGGAAGAACACAATCAATGCAATGCGACAATATGATGCATGTGTGACATGGCAATATGATGTGATTTGAGCTAATGCAACTAGCAGCAAGTTAAATGGAGTTGGTTTGAACCCTAGGTTCAAATTCAAACTCCACATGTGATTATTTAAATGCCATTTAATTGAATTGTCCTAAAAAGCAGCTATAAGTTGTTCTAACATGCATGAAAATGGTACAGATGGATAGATTGTATTTTTCTGATAATTTTTCATATATAAATTATTTCATTCTGAGCTACGGTTGAATTTCTATGATTTATTGAAGTTTTAGCTATTTTCTGGAATTTTCAGAATTAAATTAAATCCAGAAAACATTAATGCGTCAGCATGATGGTGGCATGACGTCAGCAGGTCAACAGGGGCTGGTCCGGGTCAAACCTGACCAGTGGGGCCCACTGGTCAGTGACTCAGGTGACTAACAGAGTTAATTAATTCTAACTAATCAAATTAATAGCCACGGGGCCCACTGTCAGTGTCAGCAAGGGTAATTAGTTTAACTAATTCAATTAGTACTAATCCTAATTAACTAACAGAGCTGGGGGCCCACCTGTCATTGAGTCAGGGGGAGTCAAACTGGGTCAAACTCGCCGGAGTTGACCCGAGGCTCATCGCCGGCGAGGCCAGGGACGGCAGAGAGCGTCGGGATTCGCCCTCCGATGACCAAAAGAGTGGCGGAGGGGCTCTACGGGATGCCCAGGCTCGCGCGCATCTAACAGGGCAAACGGGAGAAGCTAGGGTGGCCGGAGGCGATGGCAATCATGACGGCGGCGGCGGCCGGAGTACGGGCGAGGTCGGGGTTGGTGCTAGGGGGCACGGCAGGTCGAGTTAGAATATGCGTTAGGCTCCTGGTGGCTTCCTGAGTGCGATGACACGCTCCGAATCGAGCTCAAGCGGCTGCAGTGATGGCGACGACGAGGTCAGCGGCGGCCGGAGTTCGGCCGCGACGGAGCTATGGCCTAGAGCTCGCAAACGCGAGGGGAAAGAGAGGGGTTCTGCACGGAGGCTCACAGCGAGGTCGATGAGCAGCTCGGTGGTCTCGGGGAGGCGTCGGAGGCGGCGAATCGACCGCGGCGATCGCCGGACAGATGCGGTGATGAAGGCGGCAGGGACGACGCTGCGGTGCACCCGGCGTCACGTGAGTTGGTGGAGATGAAGAGGAAGGCGCGGCGGTTCTTCTGGAAGCATCGGCGAGGCGAGGGGTGGACATTGGCCGCGGTGGAGCTCGTCGGTGCTCTCGGGTGCTCGTGGTCGATCGCGCGAGAGAGAGAGAGAGCAGAGGAGGAGGAGGGGGTCCAGAGCGAGGGGGGGAATCAGGGGGAGTGTCGTGGCGTCTCCACACATGGACAAGCTCGAAGGGGAGGCCTCCAGCGCGAAGCAGGAGGTGGCTGGCGTCGACGCGCGTGCGTCCAGCACGCAGCTGCTTCGGGGCGAGGGGGAGGAAGATGACTGGCAGCTGGGCTGCATAGTAACGGGCCGCGCAGGAGCTGGGCCGGTTGCTGGTGCTAGGTAAGTAAGGGTCCAGGTGAGTCTCTGTTCTTTCTATTTCTGTTCTGTTTTCTTTTATTTAATCTTTTGCCACTGTTTTGAATTTAAAATAATTCAAACAATGCCAAAAACTCCTCTGAATATTTTTATTTTGCTAGATGGACTTTTCCAAAAGCTCATAAAATATTTCAGGGGTATTTGAAATTATATTCTAATTATATGAATATAATTCAAATTCAAATAGCTAATGATTTAAATTCAAAGTCCCAAAATAAATCCTTTTAAAATGTTCATTATTTTTGGTTTGGATCAAAACCCTTGCCAAAAATATTAAACATCTAAGAAGAGCATTTTGGAACAATGAATGAGATTTTAGGGTTTTTGCCCTACTTTATTTAGGGTTTTGAGGCTTCCAATTTCCCTCAGTTCAAGTTTCAAAAATTAAACATGATGCAAACACCAGGCAGGACCAGAAGCTAGGGATGTGACAACTCACCCCCACTAAACAAGAATCTCGTCTCGAGATTCAAGCGTAGGGTAAGATGAAGGGGAAACGCAAACTAGTATAATCTTCACGATCCAGGTTGCACTTCAAATGAACGTTGATTCAATCACCATCTTTGTCTTGTCGTCTAGCTCTGAGAACTCCAACTAGCATGACAGCAAGAGGAAAAGGACAACTCCGGAAGAATCGATCTTCTCGAAGACCAATCAACTTAGGATCAGCTCACAAGGTGAGTCATAGCAACATCTCTTGAGCTGAGACACGAAGCATACATCTGAAGAAATGGAGTGAGACAGATGACGAGGGCTCACCAAGTAGACAACAATTCCACACCTGAGAGGGTGGTGAACGGTTGTCAACGTAGCGAGGAGTTGAGTTGTCTTGATACCACAACGAGACACCTTAGGGATGGTGACTCATAGATATATCCCCTTAGGTGGCAAAAAGAATTACTTTTGATTCCGAGATCATTGGAACTCTTTATACAAGCCTAAGGCAATTCTTGAGTGATCGCTTGGAGGGGTTCGGTAGAATGGCATACTCGGACTTGCATGATGTGGATTACCTTGTTGAAGACAACGTAATGGATGAATTTGCTTATCACCGGAAATGGAAGAGACCCATGGTAGAATGGCACATTGGCGGTGCAAGCTGGGAAAAAAATGCAAATGCTGGGAATGATTCTGGTAACTGGGGAAGAACCCAACAATAGAGAGTGAATTCACTGTTTGAAGGTTATAGCATAACCGAGGAAACTGAGAGGAATCCCAGTTAGTGCCGATGATAATACGTAGCGCTTGTGCGTGCTCTCAAGAACTTGAGCATTTCCACAATCATCAAGGTTTTATCAACATCCGTGTCAAGGGTGCTGACAACACAACATACTACCATGATGGCTAATGATGGATGATGCAGATGCAAAGGAAGATAACACCTTCTCAGATTTCACCTTAGCGAGGCCAAGGAAATAAAATCTGGATGATCGACCGAGAGACATTTAGCACTCCGCTTCTAATGTTCTCCTTGATGTGCTAGTGTAACCCATTCATAGATATGGTTTGATATCTAGAACATCAAGTAAAAAAGGTTGGACTTCGGAACACAGAAATCCATAGGGGCAACTAGGGAGTAAATCCTACGAAATCCCTATGGGGAGGTGGCCAACTTTCTCAATCAAGAGCCTACAATAATGGGTCTTCCGGCTAGATGTGTTGGCCACGACATCCACTTTACCGGTTATAGAGGGACCAATATTATAGTTCTTGGGAAATGTTCCAACCATCAAGTCTGCCTGAGATTCAGATCTGGTTGGTGTCAGGATATTCCAGACTCATCGAGTCTAGGAAGAAAAATGAAAGTTTGCAACACAATTCGACGAGATAACGTTGCGAGATTCTCGGGAAATGAACTACGATAGCAAACTCCAAAGCATGAGGTGGTTCTGCTACGCACGTGTGAACACGTTGTTCCAGGCAAACATGATCACATGGTAGTCTTACAATAAAACACTACCAAGTTCAGGTTGGGACCCATCATCGAGGATATCGAAGTTCTTTCATAAGTCCGGATTAGCTCTTATGAAGATACTCCTTCTCCTTGAACAAATCAGTCAGTGGCTTGGTGTGCTACGGATACATATGGAATGAAGATGATCAGTCTATCAGACCATAGAATACTTCGCACATGCATGGCTGACTTGGGATGGTTCCAGAGGAGCAGAAACAAACTTTCTCGAATTCACGACGGCAACTTACATCAAATGCACGTGAATCAAAGGAAGTCACTTCTTTCATCCAAACATATGCTTCATGAACGGAACACGAAGGCATTGCTTACAAAGTTTCCAACACTAGGTTGATGTTCAACATGAATCATGGGGGAGACAAAATGCTACTGATGGGCTCAACAACAACTCATCGGAATTTCCATATCACTGGACTTCCACCATCATGTGAACAAGGTGATAGTATTGGTCAGAGCAAAAGATATAATGGTGTATGCTCGAGGGACAGCCACGAGTAAGACAACATTACGAACATCGTTGGTTCTGATTTGATTTGACGATAGCCCATACTTAAATCAAAGTTTTTGATAAGACCATAGGTCCAGCAACTGATCACAGGGACCAATCGATGAAGATATCAACTTTCTTCAACACACACACACAAAAAGATATCCCTTAACATGAACTAAGTCGGACAAGCTTTTATCTTCCAACTCTCCAAGTTGTTGTTTAGCTTATCCAACTAGCTCAGGGTATCCAACACAGATTCTTGGAGAAGGGGTTGTTTACAGGAATAAACCAACTTGATCACGAGCTCAACATAACAGTCAGGAAACAACCCGGTAACACTTCCAAGAAGATATTTGCAAAGTCACGAACCACCGGTATGTTACTAAGCTCGAGAATAATCTTGCTTTTGAGGGCAAGACGACATGATCAAATGAGTGAGGACTTGAGATAATTCCTAACTCATGGGTCAAAGAGTGCACCAGAAATAGGGACTAGGTAGCACAATCAGTCTTTGGGTGACGATTCAATAATCAACACGCTAAGAATGAGGTTATCGTCCTTTAACTACCAGCAACAAGTTGCTAGGAGTATTGATTTCACACATCACGATTCACTTGTCGACAATCCGGTTATAACAACACGGGAACCGAGAAATGAATAATGATGGAGGGAAGTATCACTGCACCAAGAATTTATAGGATGGTGTGCAATTCCTATAACAATCCCGATATAAAAGATGGTAATACTCCAAGGTAGAACAGAGCAAAAGCTGGATTAGCAATTTGTTCTGCGGAGCACAACTTCTTTGACCCAATCCTGGATATGGATGAGGTACTGGAGTTTGTTTCTCCTAGTCATTCCGGAATAGAATGGCTTGACGAACCACAGGAGTAATAGACATCGATGAACGAATGCACACATAATCTTGACTATCAATTGATAGACGAGGGTCGGAAGACAATTAAAGCAGGACAACCCAAAGGAACATATAACTTTCTGAGTTGTGGATGCATAGATTAGTATGTCGAACCAAGTTCAACAAGTTTCTTCCGAATAACCCATGCAGAAAAGTAGAACTGACAGAGTCGCAATATAGAATGGAGAACTCATAGAGGCCTGTTGTGATCTTTTGATCCAACAACTTCTGCCATAATGGTTCATGGTATTTGGAAGAACGATATACCACGGACCTCGAGGACTATCGCAAAGGTTACTAATATACTAAAGGAACTAGCAACACTATCAACATGATGTAAGTAGAGTGAATCTCGGGTTCAAAACCCAGGAATAGAATACCTACAACTAAGTAGCATCATGAGATGCTTCCGAGAATGACGGCCAGAATCTTCACACTGGGAACACAAAACGTTGCTAGATTACTAGGTGACTCCCTAAAACACCTAGGGTCATAATAGTAACTCCAACATATATGTCGAGGCAATAAATTACCTCAACGCACCGGTTAGTGTGCTTATTCTGACCATAAGGGACATCGGAAATGGAAAGAAAGGATTTGCAAATGCATTAGACTATTTAGAAACCTGGGATGACTCGGACAGCATAACGGCTGTAAATGCTCAGAAAAGAATTGAGACATTCACAAAAATGGTGGCATAACCACTCGGAAGCACAATATCAAGGTTTCGAGATCAACAGTTAACGTACGGAAGTAGTAGAAACTGAACTCAAGCTTAAATCCAACAATCTTATAAGTCTACGGATTAGTAATACGTGATCCTGATAGAAAGAAGAGATAGCCTAGTTCTTAATCCCCGTAGAAGAGAAGATGATGACTCAGATCAGAAGGCCATGAGGTATAAGGAGTAAAAAGAGCCTTACGTTCCATCCCACAATCAATTCCCTTATATAACTAAAGAATTTCTAGACTCAACTTCGACCAGTTTGGCTTGGTAATCCTACAGGCAGTCAAGCTCTGATACCAAAACTGTCAGGACCCCGACTCAATGCCACATCGATCTAGCATGTAACACCTCATATCACTTTGCGGCCTCACGCACGGTATTCCCACGGGTGTCGCCTTACCTTTGCCCGGGACCGTTTGCGCCTTTTGGCACACGTATATGACAGTGTCGCTAGCATCCATATGATAAGGAGCCCGGGCTGACATGGCTAGTCGTAAACCCAAAGTGGCACAAACTTACAGGGACAGGCATCCATGACCCAGCATCGAACGTGTCGGTCATCAGCGAGTGAATCCAGGCTGTAGCACTGGGCTAGCAGGACTCCGGTATTCATCGCGTGACATTTCCCCGAAGGGACAGACACAGGAACGAAGAAGGACACATGCCGGCCAGCCTAAGTGTTCCGGAGCAGTAGCAAGCTACCATGGCTCAGTGGAAACACTAGGAGACATTTCCCGGTAAGAGAGGCTACTAAGGATAAACAACTAGATAGTCAGATCCCACACATACCAAGCATTTCAATAACATACACACAATATGCTCGATATGTGCAAACACAACATGGCATCACAACATGACTCTACGACTCAAGTATTTATTCATTAGGCTCCGAGGAGCGAGATATTACAAACATAGGTCTCATGACCCAACATTCAGAGCATACAAGTCAAAGCACAAGCGGAAGCTATCATGTCTGGGTACAGACATCTATAAATGAAAAACGCTGAGAAGCCTGACTATCTACCAGATCCTGCCGAGGGCACAAGATCGTAGCTGAGGTAACAAGCTAAACGTCAAAGTCCATGCGGTACTACTAGCGAGACTGAAGTCTCTCTGCAAAAACATAAAATAGGCAAACGTGAGTACAAATGTACCCAGCAAGACTTACATCAGATCTAACTACGTATGCATCATTATCAATAAAGGGGTGGTGGAGTTTAACTGCAGCAAGCCAGCTTTGACTCGGTGGCTATCCTGAACTACGACTGCAAGTAACTCTTTTGAGGTGGCGCACACGAGTCCACATATTCACCATATCAATACACCACTATGGATCCGCTCCCGTCTCCCTACGAGAACGCCATCCATAGCACTCACGCTTATCTTGCGTATTTTAGAGTATCCACTTTCACTTGTCTATGAACTATGCAAGGGGTCCAAGTTTCCATATCCGAGGAATCCGGCTATTCGAATAGATAATGATAACCCTGCAGGGGTGTACTTCTTCACACACGCTTTCGCCACTTATCGCCCTGTACACGTCATGTACCTCGGCAACCTTCAAGCGGAAGCCGGGCGAGGGAGTCGGCCACGACCTGACTAACCGAACAAGTCTCTAGTCCAGGTTTATCGCCTATTCGGGTTCCATCCGCAAGGAGATCCGGCCGGGGTGTCGCTCACGGCCCCAAACGATGTGAGCAGGGTTCCCAAGCCCACCTCAACGAGTGGATCTACGCTTGGTACACCGTGCCACTGTGCCTAGTCTGTCCCAAGCCCACCTGTACCGGGTGCCACTTGGTAGACTACTAACACTACCTACAAACACCAGAAACTAGTTGCAACTCCTGGACAGAGATCAAGTTGATTAATAAGTCGAGAGGGCTTGGAGCGCCCGGAGCCCAATGTGTGGTAGTAACTGATCGTGGATCACAAACACAGAACTCAGTTCCTGAGGACGGCTGCAATGAGACAACCCACCATGTACTCCTACATGGCCTCTCACCGCTACCTTTACCAAATCGTGTTCACACACTTAGCTCTCAATGGTAGGACATGTTCACACACCTCTGATTCATCCCCGATGAATCAGACCTGACTCAACTCTAAGAAGTAGCAGGCATGACAAACAAACATGAATGAGTAGGCACAACAGGGCTCAAACAACTCCTACTCATGCTAGTGGATTTCATCTATTTACTGTGGCAATGACAGGTCATGCAAAGGATAAAGGGGTTCAGCTACCGCAACAAGTAACAGATGAATCGTTGTTGTCCTAATGCAGTAAAAGAGAGCAGGAGCGAGAGAGTGGGATTTTATCGGAATGAACAAGGGGGTTTTGCTTGCCTGGCACTTCTGAAGATAATATAGCTCTTCATCGGTGTCATCGATCACATCGCCGGTACACGTCTATCGAGAGGGGACAATTACCGGCAAACAAGGAAGAACACAATCAATGCAATGCGACAATATGATGCATGTGTGACATGGCAATATGATGTGATTTGAGCTAATGCAACTAGCAGCAAGTTAAATGGAGTTGGTTTGAACCCTAGGTTCAAATTCAAACTCCACATGTGATTATTTAAATGCCATTTAATTGAATTGTCCTAAACAGCAGCTATAAGTTGTTCTAACATGCATGAAAATGGTACATATGGATAGATTGGATTTTTCTGATAATTTTTCATATATAAATTATTTCATTCTGAGCTACGGTTGAATTTCTATGATTTATTGAAGTTTTAGCTATTTTCTGGAATTTTCAGAATTAAATTAAATCCAGAAAACATTACTGCGTCAGCATGACGGTGGCATGACATCAGCAGGTCAACAGGGGCTGGTCCGGGTCAAACCTGACCAGTGGGGCCCACTGGTCAGTGACTCAAGTGACTAACAGAGTTAATTAATTCTAACTAATCAAATTAATAGCCACGGGGCCCACTGTTAGTGTCAGCAAGGGTAATTAGTTTAACTAATTCAATTAGTACTAATCCTAATTAACTAACAGAGCTGGGCCCCACCTATCATTGAGTCAGGGGGAGTCAAACTGGGTCAAACCCGGGTCAAACTCGCCGGAGTTGACCCGAGGCTCGTCGCCGGCGAGGCCAGGGACGGCGGAGAGCGTCGGGATTCGCCCTCCGATGACCAAAAGAGCGGCGGAGGGGCTCTACGGGATGCCCAGGCTCGCGCGCATCTAACAGGGCAAACGGGAGAAGCTAGGGTGGCCGGAGGCGACGGCAATCATGACGACGACGGCGGCCGGAGTACGGGCGAGGTCGGGGTTGGTGCTAGGGGGCACGGCAGGTCGAGTTAGAATATGCGTTAGGCTCCTGGTGGCTTCCTGAGTGCGATGACACGCTCCGAATCGAGCTTAAGCGGCTGCAGTGACGGCGGCGACGAGGTCAGCGGCGGCCGGAGTTCGGCCGCGACGGAGCTATGGCCTAGAGCTCGCAAATGCGAGGGGAAAGAGAGGGGTTCTGCACGGAGGCTCACAGCGAGGTCGATGAGCAGCTCGGTGGTCTCGGGGAGGCGTCGGAGGCGGCGAATCGACCGCGGCGATCGCCGGACAGATGCGGTGATGAAGGCGACAGGGACGACGCTGTGGTGCACCCGGCGTCACGTGAGTTGGTGGAGACGAAGAGGAAGGCGCGGCGGTTCTTCTGGAAGCATCGGCGAGGCGAGGGGTGGACATTGGCCGCGG
>NC_057806.1:295454271-295602891 GCF_018294505.1 Triticum aestivum
TCCAACAAATCTCATATTCCACATGGGGCTTAAATAAATTTTCAAGATCAAAAGAAGTATCACCCCAATCATGATCATTGCAACAAATAGTAGTCATAGCAAAACTAGCATCCCTAAGCTTGAGGTTTTGCATATCATTGACACAATTGACATTAAGAGAATTTATGATAACATCATTGCAATCATGCTTTTCATCGAAGGAACTATCAAGTATGGGTGCAATAGCAACGATCTCATGTTTAACATAAGGAACTATAGCAAACTCATCTTCATAAATATTGGCATCATGGCCACAAGAAAAGCAAGAATCATGTTCATCAAGGGATATTTCAATCAAATCATCGGAATCATAATTATCTATAGATTCATGCATATCTTTATTTTCTTTCGAAGAAACGGTCATTCTTTCAACAAATTCTTTCACATAGACATTATGAGCATAGTTTTCATGGCAGTATTTAAGTATGTCAAGATTTTTAGATTCGTAGAGAGTAATATCATACTTTTCAATCAAAGAAGCAACTTCATAAGCACCCTTAAAAGCAACAAATTTTTCAATTTGTTCGATATCGTAGTAACTATAAACACCCTTTGCATAAGAAGATAATATTTCATTATCATTAAACTCACATAGGTAGGGGAGGTGTTTTTTAGGGTTCTTAGAGCAACAAGTCAGATCACAAATTTCACATAGATTCCAAGCATAACATAGCAATCTATTTATTTGATCCCATAAGAGTATCCCTTTTTCAGACAAACGGTGACGCACGAAATGAGCATGCTCATCTAAAGATTTCCCATCAACTAGGCTAGTTGGGGTTTCAGCACGAGCGCATAAGGATCTAAGATGATCCAAGTAGAACACTTTAAGTGGATCCATCACAATCTATTTTTAGCAAGCAAAGATGCAAGCAAATAGAAAGAACATGGACACAAAGAAAGATACACACAAGAAGAAGGCGAATGGAAAAAAAGAGGGCAAATAAAACGGCAAGGGTGAAGTGGGGGAGAGGAAAACAAGAGGCAAATGGCAATGCAAGGGATAAGAGTTTGTGATGGGTACTTGGTATGTCTTGACTTGTGCGTAGACTCCCTGGCAACGGCGCCAGAAATCCTTCTTGCTACCTCTTGAGCACTGTGTTGGTTTTCCCTTGAAGAGGAAAGGGTGATGCAGCAAAGTAGCATAAGTATTTACCTCAGTTTTTGAGAACCATGGTATCAATACAGTAGGAGGCCACACGCAAGTCCCTCGTACCTAGACAAACAAATAAGAACCTCGCAACCAACGCGATAAAGGAGTTGTCAATCCCTTCACGGTCACTTACGAGAGTGAGATCTGATAGAGATAATAATGATAAGATAAATATTTTTGGCATTTTTATGATATAGATTGAAAGTAAAGATTGCAAAATAAAATAGATTGGAAACTTATATGATAGAGAATAGACCCGGGGGCCATAGGTTTCACTAGTGTCTTCTCTCAAGATAGCATATGTATTACGGTGGGTGAACAAATTACTGTCGAGCAATTGATAGAAAAGCGAATAATTATGAGAATATCTAGGCATGATCATGTATATAGGCATCACGTCCGTGACAAGTAGACCGACTCCTTCCTGCATCTACTACTATTACTCCACACATCGACCGTTATCCAGCATGCATCTAGACTATTAAGTTCATAAGAACAGAGTAACGCCTTAGGTAAGATGACATGATGTAGAGGGATAAACTCAAGCAATATGATATAAACCCCATCTTTTTATCCTCGATGGCTACAATACAATACATGTCGTTTCCCTTTCTTTCACTGGGATCGAGCACCGCAAGATTGAACCCAAAGCTAAGCACTTCTCTCATTGCAAGAAAGATCAATCTAGTAGGCCAAACCAAACTGGTAATTCGAAGAGACTTGCAAAGATAACCAATCATGCATAAAAGATATTAGAGAAGAATCAAATATTGTTCATAGATAGACCTGATCATAAACCCACAATTCATCGGATCTCGACAAAAACACCGCAAAAAGAGTTAAATCGAATAGATCTCCAAGAAGATCGAGGAGAACTTTGTATTGAGATCCAAAGAGAGAGAAGAAGCCATCTTGCTACTAGCTATGGACCCGAAGGTCTGAAGTAAACTACTCACACATCATCGAAGGGGCCATGGAGTTGATGTAGAGGCCCTCCGTGATCAATGCCCCCTCAGGCGGAGCTCCGGAAAAGGCCCCAAGATGGGGATCTCTTGGGTACAGAAGGTTGCGGCGGTGGAATTAGGGTTTCGTGGTGCTCCTGGATGTTTTTGGGGTATGTGAACATATATAGGAGGAAGAAGTAGGTCGGTTGAGCCACAAGGGGCCCACGAGGGGGGAGGGCACGCCCAGGGGGTAGGCGCGCCCCCTGCCTTGTGGTCTCCTCATTTGTTGCTTGACGTCCACTCCAAGTCCTCTGGATCACATTTGTTCCAAAAATCACACTCCTGAAGGTTTCATTCTGTTTGGACTCCGTTTGATATTCCTTTTCTGTGAAACACTAAAATAGGCAAAAAAGCAGCAATTTGCACTGGTCGTTGGGTTAATCGGTTAGTCCCAAAAATAATATAAAAGTGTAAAATAAATCCCATTAACATCCAAAACAGATAATAAAATAGCATGGATTAATAAAAAATTATAGATATGTTGGAGACGTATCACTTGCCGTCACTAGTTGTTTCTTGATTCGGCGGTATTGTTGGATGAAGCAGCCCGGACCGACGTTACGTGACCGCGTTCATGAGACTAGTTCTAGCGACGTGCTTTGCACACAGGTGGCTGGCGGTTGTCAGTTTCTCCAACTTTAGTTGAATCAGATTCAATGAACATGCTTCTTTCTGAAGATCAAAAAGCAATCACTATACCACGTTGTGGTTTTTGATGCATAGGTAAGAACGGTTCTTGCTAAGCCCATAGCAGTCACATAAAACTTGCAACCAAAAAGTAGAGGATGTCTAACTTGTTTTTGCAGGGCATGTTGTGATGTGATATGGTCAAGACGCGATTATATAAATTGTTGGATGAGATGATCATGTTTTGTAACACAGTTATCGGCACTGGTAGGAGCCATATGGTTGTCGCTTTATTGTATGAAATGCAATCGCCATGTAAATTCTTTACTTTATCACTAAGCGGTAGCGATAGTCGTGGAAGCAATAGTTGGCGAGACGACAACGATGCTACAATGCAGATCAAGGTGTTAAGCTGGTGACGATGGTGATCATGACGGTGCTTTGGAGACAGAGATCAAAGGCACAAGATGATGATGGCCATATCATATCACTTATATTGATTGCATGTGATGTTTATCCTTTATGCATCTTATTTTTCTTAGTACGGCGGTAGTGTAAGTGCATCTACTGCCCCTTAGTGATTTTGGTGTGTTGAAGACTTATAGGTTAAGGGACTAATGCGTTTGTGAGTGTACACAAGTCTATAAGTCTATGAGGAGTTTGATATTTACAGAGAAAGTCGACCCCTAAAAATGAAGTTCTTCGACTAAAGACTTTGAATCTCTGAAGACTTTCTGAAGACTTTGAAAGTGAAGAAATTGGTGTGACCTTGAAGACTTGGTATTCATTTGAGGAATATGAAGCGTGAAGACTTTTTGTTTTCGTAGTTTCATTTTCTCTTTCTTGAGTCATAGGAAACACCGTACTGTTAAAGGGGGTCGAGAAAATACTAAGGAAAAATTTCCATGTGATGCTCAAATCAAAATCCTACACCTACCAATCCCTTCGAGTGAAGCAATTGGAAATCTCATACAGTTCAGTCATATTCTTCAGAGACAGAGACGAAGTTCTTCTAGTCACTGAGGAATTTGTTCTGACTGAGGAGTTAGGAATTCGCCAGTGCAGATTGCCTACACAGTGAGGAACATGATAGCCCTGAGGATTTTGCTACTCAAAATTCCGACCGTTGCTGTGCTATGCGCCAGCTGTCCTAAAATATCTATCCACCTAACGGTTATATCATTGAAGGGCATTTATGTCTTATCATGTCGGGTTGCTCCCTAGGCTATAAATAGCCGCCCCCTACAACCACTAGTTGGTTGGCTGCTCCGAGAGAAACTGACACTTGTCATTTGAGAGCAACCCATCCTCTGAGGACTTTGAGTGAAAATCATCAAGTGAGGAAAAACCCAAACCCAAACACCTACAAGCCCCAAGTGATTGAGCATCACTGAAGAGATTGATCCTTCGTGGATCCGACGCTTGTTACCTTTGAAGACTGTGCTTCTTCCAGACGGTTAGGCATCATGGTCTAGAGCATCCAAGAGGAATTGTGGATCGCCGAGTGACCAAGTTTGTGAAGGTTTGGAAGTCGCCTGAAGACTTACCACGAGTGATTGGGCGAGGTCTGTGTGACCTTAGCTCAAGGAGAATATGGTGAGGACTTGGTGTCCTGAGCTGCGTGCTCAGGACTCGGTGTCCGGGACTGTGTGTCCTCGAGTTTAAATACTCAGCTACTCCAACCAGACGTACAACTGAGACAGTAGTTGGAACTGGTCTACCAAATCATTGTCTTCACCAAGCTTACCGGTTCTATTTCCTCAACTTTTCATTTCCTCATAACTGTGGTGTGTGCTTGTTCATATTTGTGTTTGAAGACTTTGACTGAAGACTTTCTCTATTTCCTCAGTTCAATTTCTTCAGTCTGTTTGTCTTCATCCTGTGTTATCCTGTGCTTACGTTTCCTGTACTCTGTGCCTGTCTTCATTTCATCATGATGACTATGCTTGTGTTCTGTTATGTTTACTTCTGAGCTTATTCCGCTGCGAGTAGTTCTTCACTAAGGAATTTCCTCACCGGCAAATTCCTCAGTGAAGAATTTCATAAAAATCGCCTATTCACCCCCCCCCTCTAGTCGATATAACGCACTTTCAATTGGTATCAGAGCAAGGTACTCCCTTGTTCTGTGTGATTTTGGTTTAACCGCTTGGAGTTTTAGTTATCTCGACCGCAGGTATGATCAAGGTCTCTGCTGGGTGTCCTACCTTCGATGGGACGGACTACCCCTACTGGAAGAATAAGATGTGAATGCATCTTGAGGCAATTGATAACGATCTTTGGTATGTTGTGGAAAATGGTGTTCCCTCAGTCACACCTTCTCTGAATGCTGCTTATGTGAAGAGATTCAAGCAACTCGACTCTCAAGCGAAGAATATCATATGTGGCCATCTGAGCAAATGACAGTATGGCAGAGTGAGTTCTTTGGAGACAACGAAGCTTATCTGGGACAGGTTGTCCAAAGTGAATGAAGGAGTCTCAACACAGCGTGACTCTCGAGTTGATGTTCTTCGCAATCTCTTCAACCGCTTCAAAAGACTCGACAATGAAAATGTTCAACAAACCTTCGATCGCCTCACTGACATCTCAAATGAGCTTCAAGCACTTGGTGCCACTGACATCACCGACCATGAGGTGGTGAAGAAATTGCTGAGATCACTTGATTCTCACCATTGAAAACTACTCCATCTCATGTGATGATCGGACATGGTTTAGTTGATATGGATCACGTGATCATTTAGATGACTCGAGGGATGTCTATCTAAGTGGGAGTTCTTAAGTAATATGATTAATTGAACTTAATTTATCATGAACTTAGTCTTGATAGTTTTTGCATATCTATGTTGTAGATCCATGGCCCGTGCTACCGTTCCCTTGAATTTTAATGCGTTCCTAGAGAAAGCTAAGTTGAAAGATGATGGTAGCAACTACACGGTCTGGATCCGTAACTTGAGGATTATCCTCATTGCTGCACAGAAGAATTATGTCCTTGATGCACCTCTAGGTGAAAGGCCTGCCGCAGGAGCAGATGCTGATGTTATGAACGTCTGGCAAGCTCGATCTGATGACTACTCGATAGTTCAGTGTGCCATGCTTTACGGCTTAGAATCGGGACTTCAAACACATTTTGAACGTCATGGACCATATGAGATGTTCCAAGAGTTGAAGTTAATATTTAAAGCAAATGCCCATTTTGAGAGATATGAAGTCTCCAACAAGTTCTATAACTGCAAGATGGAGGAGAACAATTCTGTCAGTGAACACATACTCAAAATGTCTGGGTACCATAACCACTTGACTCAGCTGGGTGTTAATCTTCCAGATGATAGTGTTATTGACAGAGTTCTTCAATCACTGCCACCAAGCTACAAAGGCTTCATGATGAACTATAATATGCAAGGGGTGGATAAGACGATTCCCGAGCTCTTTGCTATGCTTAAAGCTGCAGAGGTAGAAATCAAGAAGGAGCACCAAGTGTTGATGGTTAACAAGACCACTAGTTTCAAGAAAAGGGCAAGGGAAAGAAGGGGAACTTCAAAAATATTAGCAAGCAAGTTGTCACTCCTGGGAAGAAGCCCAAGTCTGGACCCAAGTGATACGTCTCCAACGTATCTATAATTTATGAAGTATTCATGCCATGTTTACAACAATTTTATATGGTTTTGGAATGATTTGCATGAAACTAACCCGGACTGACGATGCCTCTGCTGGAAGGTAACCTGATAGGAATGCTGGTCCTTCAACTGAGCCGTCGAGTGCTCTGCCTGGGCCGGACCAGCCAGATCTTGGGCTTTAAGAACTAGCCGCCTATAAGCCTTGCTAGTAGTATTCCTGCCCAGTGCCGGAGTAGTGACTCACAAGGTAAGTTCTCCTTGATGCATTTCCATTTTCAATAGAACTACTGTGGTGTTGTTTTTTGTGCAGAAATGGAAGTTCTCCAAATGAGCTAAAACTTTTTGACGATTTTTTTTGGAATGAAAGAGACTCCTGAAGCTTCGTGGGAGGGCCAGAAGAGCCACGAGGAGGGCACAATCCACCAGGGCATGCCTGGTGGGCCTAGCTTGCTCCGGTGGGTTGTGCTCACCTCGAGGCCCATCTTAGCGTGAAACAGATGCCAAAAAATCCTATAAATAGAGAAACCATCAGGGGTTAAGCTAGATCAAAAGTTCCGCTGTCGTAGGGCACTGTAGCCATCGAAAACCAATCTAGACCCCATTCCGGCACCCTGTCGGAGGTGGGAATCATCTTCGGTGGCCATCTTCATCATCCCGGCAGCCACCACAATGAGGAGGGAGTAGTCCACCCTCGGGGCTGAGGGTTTGTACCAGTAGCAATGTGTTTAGTCTCTCTCTCTCTCTCTCTCTCTCGCATGTTCTTGAGATGTCATGATCTTGATGTATTGCGGGCTTTGTTAATATAGTCGGATCATATGGTGTTTTCCCCTCTCTATCTTGTTGTGATGAATCGAGTTTTTCCCTTTGAGTTCATTGTTATCGGATTGAATACTTTTATGGATTTGAGAACACTTGATATATGTCTTGCAGTTGAATACTCGTGGTGACAATGGGGTATCATATTGCTTCACTTGATATATGTTTTGGCACTCAACTCACGGATTCCCGAGGTGACATCGGGGTAATCTATGCATAGGGGTTGATGCACGTTCTTGTCTTTGTTTCTCCGGTAGAAATCTTGGGGCACTCTTTGAAGTTCTTTGTGTTGGATTGAGTATTATGAATATGAATTTGCTTCGGTGTTATTTTAGTATGAACTCTAGGATAGATCGAACGGAAAGAATAGCTTTGTGTTATTTTAGTATGGACTCTTGAATAGAGCGAACGTAAAGAATAGCTCTGAGGTGGTTTCGTACCCTACAAACAATTTATTCTTGTGGTCTCCGCTAGATAGGAACTTTGGAGTGATTCGTCATCACACTTTGAGGGATGGTCATATGATCCAATTATATTAGCATTATTAAGATGTTGCACTAGTGAAAGTATGGACCCTAGGCCTCATTTTCCAGCATTGCAATACCGTTTTTGTGCCCGTTTACAATTTGCTACATTGCTGTTTTTATTTATTCAGACTATAAAAGTATATTTCTACCATCCATATTACACTTTTATCACCATCCCGCCGAACTAGTGCACCTATACAATTTTCCATTGTATTGGGTGTGTTGGGGACATAAGAGATTTCTTGTATTTGGTTGCAGGGTCATTTGAGAGAGACCATCTTCATCCTACACCTCTCGCGGATTGATAAACCTAGGTCATCCACTTGAGGGAAAATTGCTACTGTCCTACAAAACTCTGCGCTTGGAGGCCCAACACGTGTCTACAAGAATAAAGTTGCATAGTAGACATAAAGCTCTTTTCAGGCGACGTTGCCGGGGAGGTGAGTGCATGAAGGTATATCTTTAGATCTTGCATTCGAATCTTTTAGTTTCTTGTTTTATCACTAGTTTGGTTTATGAAACAAAACTACATAAAAATGGAATTGAGGTTGCATCATATTATTGATCATCTTTATAATATCTTTCTTGAAAATGATGGATCAGAAAATTGTGCTCAATTATTAGAAGAAGAATTCAATAGAATGTTTGGTATAAATGACGAGCATGATTGCAATGTTGTTAGTTTGAATTCTTTGAATATCCATGATGCTAATGAGATGCAAAGCCATAAGCTTGGGGTGCTATGTTTGATGAAGATGATATTTTTAGTCCCCCAAGATTTGATGTGCAAATTTGTTATAATGATTGTATGCCTCCTATTTACGATGATTATAATGATGAAAGTGGATTTGGAGAGGTCATGGCTTTATTTAGTGATGAATCCACCATTTTGGATGAGGCTTCAATTGACTATGATAACAAAGTTGCTATCTATGATGATTATGATTATGACATGTATGTTATAAAGAATAATGATAACCATGGAACTTGTCATCAAGATTTTAATTTTCACTCTCATGATAATTATTTTGTTGAGTTTGCTCCCACTACTATTCATAAGAATAAATTTGCTTATGTGGAGAGTAATAAAATTTTCATGCTTATGCATCATGAAGAGAATGCTTTATGTGATAGCTATATTGTTGAATTCATTCATGATGCTACTGAAAATTATTATGAAAGAGGAACATATGCTTGTAGGTATTGCAATAATATCAAGTTTCCTCTCTATGTGTTGAAAATCTTGAAGTTTTGCGTGTTTTGCCTTCCTATGCTAGTTGATTCTTGTTCACATAAGTTGTTTGCTCAAAAAATCCATATGCATAGGAAGTGGGTTAGACTTAAATGTGCTTGGCATGTGCTTCATGATTCTCTCTTTATTTTTCAATTCTTATCTTTTATGCGAGCATCATTGAAATCATCATGCCTAGCTAAAAGGCATTAAAGAAAAGCGCTTGTTGGGAGACAACCCAACACTTTTACCTATTGTTTTTGTGTGGTCACATGATTAGGCTACTGTAGTAATCATGTTTTATTGCTTTCATCTCAATAAAGTGCCAAGTAAGACCTTTGGGATGGCTTACAGTGATAGTTGATTTGATCTTGCTGAAAAACAGAAACTTTTGTGCCCAGGAAAACAATTCTCATTTTTAAAAGAAGCACGATAAAATTCTGATTATTTTTTCAGAATATTAATAGACAAATCACCCAGGTTTTCCTATTTTTTAAGAATTTTTGGAGTAGCATAAGTATGGTTGGAGTACAGATTACTATAGATTGTTCTGTTTTCGATAGATTCTGTTTTCAATGCATAGTTTGCTTGCTTTATAATTTCCTTGGCTTATATTGCTTAATATAAATTGTGGAAATGATATGCTACATTAGGCATTGTGTGATAACAATTATTAATCTTGTCTTTGATAGTACCAAAAGTGAAATGGTTTGCTCTTTATCATACTAACCTATCTCACAAAGTTCCGTTAAGTTTTGTGTGATTGAAGTTTTCAAGTTTTGGGTGAGATGTCGATATGAGGAGAATAAAGAGTGACAAGACCCTAATCTTGGGGATGCCCAAGGCACACCAAGTTAATATTCAAGGGACATCTAAGCAACTAAGCTTGGGGATGCCCCGGAAGGCATCCCCTCTTTCGTCTTCAACATTATCGGTAACCTCACTTGGAGCTATGTTTTCATTCGTCACATCATATGTGTTTTACTTGGAGCATCATTTTATTTTGTTAGGATTTTATTTCTATTATTTATAATAATGTTTTGCATCTTTTATTTCAATAAAAGTGGCATTGATAGCCTTTACTATGCTTATTTTACAAGTCTACATGTTGCTGTTTGAAAACACAAAGTTTACCGTTGTTGCAAAAATTCCCTAGAAATGTCAGAATGTGATAAAATGTTGAAACTTTTTGCAAAATAAGCTCTGATAAATTTTCTACAGTGTGGTAAATTTTCATAATATTTGTATTTTAAGAACTATTGATACTCTTGCATTCTTTACAGACTGTACTGTTTTGGCAGATTGCTGTTATGTTTGCATTGTTTGCATACGTTTGCTTGTTTAATGATTCTATTTGAGGATAAGAGTATTAAATATGCAAAGGAATTTAGTATGCAACGTTGAATAATAATTTAAGTGATTTTCTACAGTAGAGAATGATAAGGTTTTGCATTGGTTTATACTAACTTATCTCACGAGTTCTTCTTGAGTTTTGTGTGGATGAAGCTTTTGAGATTTAGGAAAACCGTGATATGAGAAGAATTAAGTAGACAGAAAAGCTCAAGCTTGGGGATGCCCAAGGCACCCCAACATAATATTTCAAGAAGTCTCGAGTATCTAAGCTTGGGGATGCCCCGGTAGGCATCCCACCTTTCCTCTTCAACAATTATCGGTTAGTATCGGTTGAGCCTAAGTTTTTGCTTCTTCACATGAGTTGTGCTATTATTAGAATGTCATTTATTTTCATTTTGCTTGCTATTTTAATAAACTACTTAGATCTGGAAGTTTTTTAAAATAAAATAGAGTCCTCAAATAGTTGCCAGGGAGGCTAAGTAAGCGGCATCACATCCCATCAACGAAGCTCTTTTCTATGGAATTGCTCTAGTGCTTCACTTATATCTTTTTGGGCATGGTGTGCTTTAATATTTTCGAAGAAATTTTCTCTTGCTTCACTTAAATTAATTTGAGAGAAATAAATATTATGCTCATGATCTTCACTTATATTTGTTTGAGCTTATCAAAAGCAACACATGAAAATTAGTCCCAAAGTGATAGATATCCAAGAAGGATATAATAAAAACTTTCATGAAGATCATTGGACAAAATAAACTTGATTCCTCGTAATAGTTTTGAGATATGATGATGTGATATGTGAGTCATGTTGATGAGTAATTATGCATTAGTAAGAATATTGGTGCCAAGGTTCGTGATTCCCTATGCAAGCACGAAAGTCAATGGTTGTGCAATGAGATTACATCCTACTTGTGGTGCATTATTCGGTGTTAATTATGCTCAATGCTCTCTTATGAGATTACTCGTTTCTTGGTTGGTCGCTTCTCAATCTTTTGCTAGCCTTCACTTTGCACTAAGTATGATCACTATTTGTGCATCCAAAATCCTTTAAACCAGTTTTGCCACCTGAGTCCACTATACCTACCTATATGCGATATTCTTTTGCCATTCTAAGCAAATTTGTATGTGCCATCTCTAATTTTCAAAATAAATTTCTCTTCTGTGTGCTCATACCGCTCGTGAGGCGGTGAGGGGTGGACAATATTTTCCATGCTAGATGTGTTATTCTCACGATGAGTGTTTATTCACTTGTCATTGCACGAGAGTAAGGCAAAGGTATTAGGAATGCCCAGTCCCGAAATGAAAAATGAATTGACTTTATGTTGTCAAATAATAATTCCTTGGAAAGTGTTGGTATGGAGGGCACCCGTGGATACGGTTAGCCATGGAAAGTGCAAGTATGGTGGAAAAAGGAATAAACTTTACTTTCTGTTTGGGAACCGCTGATGTCTACTACACAACCTTCTTCTTGTAGACGTTGTTGGGCCTCCAAGTGCAGAGATTTGTAAGACATTAGCAAATTCCCCTCAAGTGGATGACCTAAGGTTTATCAATCCGTGGGAGGCGTAGGATGAAGATGGTCTCTCTCAAACAACCCTGCAACCAAATAACAAAGAGTCTCTTGTGTCCCCAACACACCCAATACAATGGTAAATTGTATAGGTGCACTCGTTCGGCGAAGAGATGGTGATACAAGTGCAATATGGATAGTAGATATAGGTTTTTGTAATCTGAAAATAAAACAGCAAGGTAACTAATGATAAAAGTGAGCACAAACGGTATTGCAATGTGTTGAAACAAGGCCTAGGGTTCATACTTTCACTATTGCAAGTTCTCTGAACAATAATAACATAATTGGATCATATAACTATCCCTCAACATGCAACAAAGAGTAACTCCAAATTCACTAATAGCGGAGAACAAACGAAGAGATTATTGTAGGGTATGAAACCACCTCAAAGTTATCCTTTCTGATCGATCTATTCAAGAGTCCGTAGTAAAATAACATGAAGCTATTCTTTCCGTTCGATCTATCATAGAGTTCGTACTAGAATACCACCTTAAGACACAAATCAACCAAAACCCTAATGTCACCTAGATACTCCAATGTCACCACAAGTATCCGTGGGTATGATTATACGATATGCATCACACAATCTCAGATTCATCTATTCAACCAACACAACGTACTTCAAAGAGTGCCCCAAAGTTTCTACCGGAGAGTCAAGACGAAAACGTGTGCCAACCCCTATGCATAAGTTCACGAGGTCACGGAACTCACAAGTTGATCACCAAAACATACATCAAGTGGATCACGTGATATCCCATTGTCACCACAGATAAGCACATGCAAGACATACATTAAGTGTTCTCAAATCCGATAAGATAACTTCAAAGGGAAAACTCAAACCATTACAAGAGAGTAGAGGGGGAGAAACATCATAAGATCCAACTATAATAGCAAAGCTCGCGATACATCAAGATCGTATCACCTCAAGAACACGAGAGAGAGAGAGAGAGAGAGAGATCAAACACATAGCTACTGGTACATACCCTCAGCCCCGAGGGTGGACTACTCCCTCATCGTCATGGAGAGCGCTGGGATGATGAAGATGGCCACCGGAGAGGGATTCCCCCCTCCGGCAGGGTGCCGGAACGGGTCTAGATTGATTTTCGGTGGCTACAGAGGTTTCTGGTGGCAGAACTCCCGATCTATTCTGTTCCTCAATGTTTTAAGGGTATATGGACATATATAGGCGAAAGAAGTCGGTCAGGGGAGCCACGAGGGGCCCACGAGGGTGGGGGCGCGCCTCCCTGCCTCGTGGCCACCTTGAAGTTTCCCTGACATCTATTCCAAGTCTCCTGGATTGCTTCCGTTCCAAAAATAACTCTCCCAAAGGTTTCATTCCGTTTGGACTCCGTTTGATATTCCTTTTCTTCGAAACACTGAAATAGGCAAGAAAACAGCAATTTGGACTGGGCCTCCGGTTAATAGGTTACTCCCAAAAATAATATAAAAGTGAATAATAAAGCCCATAAACATCCAAAGCAGATAATATAATAACATGGAACAATCAAAAATTATAGATACGTTGGAGACGTATCAGCATTCCCAAGCTTAATTCCTGCCCGTCCTCGAGTAGGTAAATGATAAAAACAGAATTTTTGATGTGGAATGCTACCTAACATATTTCTCTAAGTAATTCTCTTTACTGTGGAATGAATGTTCAGATCCATAAGATTCAAGACAAAAGTTTAATATTGACATAAAAATAATAATAATACAAGCATACTAATAAAGCAATCATGTCTCCTCAAAATAACATGGCCAAAGCAAGTTATCCCTACAAAATCATATAGTCTGGCTATGCTCCATCTTCACCACACAAAGTATTTAAATCATGCACAACCCCGATGACAAGCCAAGCAATTGCTTCATACTTTGGTGTTCTCAAATTTTTTCAATCTTCACGCAATACATTAGCGTGAGCCATGGATATAGCACTATAGGTGGAATAGAATGGTGGTTGTGGAGAAGACAAAAAGGAGAAGATAGTCTCACATCAACTAGGCGTATCACCGGGCTATGGAGATTCCCATCAATAGATATCAATATGAGTGAGTAGGGATTGCCATGCAACGGATGCACTAGAGCTATAAGTGTATGAAAGCTCAACAAAAGAAACTAAGTGGGTGTGCATCCAACTTGCTTGCTCACGAAGACCTAGGGCATTTTGAGGAAGCCCATCATTGGAATATACAAGCCAAGTTCTATAATGAAAGATTCCCACTAGTATATGAAAGTGACAACATAGGAGACTCTCTATCATGAAGATCATGGTGCTACTTTGAAGCACAAGTGTGGTAAAAGGATAGTAGCATTGTCCCTTCTCTCTTTTTCTCTCATTTTTTTTATTTGGGCCTTTCTCTTTTTTTGGCCTTTTTTTCTTTTCTTTTTTTTCGTCCGGAGTCTCATCCCGACTTGTGGGGGAATCATAGTCTCCATCATCCTTTCCTCACTGGGACAATGCTCTAATAATGATGATCATCACACTTTTATTTACTTACAACTCAAGAATTACAACTCAATACTTAGAACAAGATATGACTCTATATGAATGCCTCCGGCGGTGTACCGGGATGTGCAATGACTCATGAGTGACATGTATGAAAGAATTATGAATGGTGGCTTTGCCACAAATACGATGTCAACTACATGATCATGCAAAGCAATATGACAATGATGAAGCGTGTCATAATAACGGAACGGTGGAAAGTTGCATGGCAATATATCTCGGAATGGCTATGGAAATGCCATAATAGGTAGGTATGGTGGCTGTTTTGAGGAAGGTATATGGTGGGTTTATGGTACCGGCGAAAGTTGCGCGGTACTAGAGAGGCTAGCAATGGTGGAAGGGTGAGAGTGCGTATAATCCATGGACTCAACATTAGTCATAAAGAACTCACATACTTATTGCAAAAATCTATTAGTTATCGAAACAAGTACTACGCGCATGCTCCTAGGGGGATAGATTGGTAGGAAAAGACCATCGCTCGTCCCCGACCGCCACTCATAAGGAAGACAATCAATAAATAAATCATGCTCCGACTTCATCACATAACGGTTCACCATACGTGCATGCTACGGGAATCACAAACTTTAACACAAGTATTTCTCAAATTCACAACTACTCGCTAGCAGGACTCTAATATTACCATCCTCATATCTCAAAACAATCATCAACTATCAAACTTCTCATAGTATTCAATGCACTTTATATGAAAGTTTTTATTATATCCCTCTTGGATGCCCATCATATTAGGACTAAATTCATAATCAAAGAAAATTACCATGATGTTTAGGACTCTCAAAATAATATAAGTGACGCATGAGAGTTCATCTATTTCTATAAAATAAAACCACCACCGTGCTCTAAAAAGATGTAAGTGAAGCACTAGAGCAACAACAAACTACTCCGAAAGATATAAGTGAAGATCAATGAGTAGTCGAATAATTATGCAACTATATGAAGACTCTCTAACATTTAAGAATTTCAGATCTTGGTATTTTATTCAAACAGAAAGCAAAACAAAATAAAATAAAATGACGCTCCAAGCAAAACACATATCATGTGGTGAATAAAAATATAGCTCCAAGTAAAGTTACCGATGAATGAAGACGAAAGAGGGGATGCCTTCCAGGGCATCCCCAAGCTTAGGCTTTTTGGTGTCCTTGGATTTTACCTTGGGGTGCCTTGGGCATCCCCAAACTTAGGCTTTTGCCACTCCTTATTCCTTAGTCCATCGAATCTTCACCAAAAACTTGAAAACTTCACAACACAAAACTTAACAGAAAACTCGTAAGCTCCGTTAGTATAAGAAAATAAATCATCACTTAAGTACTGTTGTGAACTCATTCTAACTTCATATTGGTGTAATATCTACTGTATTCCAACTTCTCTATGGTTCATACCCTCCGATACTACTCATAGATTCATCAAATAAGCAAACAACACATAGAGAACAGAATCTGTCAAAAATAGAACAGTCTGTAGCAATCTGTAGGTTTCGTATATTTCTGTAACTCCAAAAATCCTGAGAAATTAGGAAGTACTAGGCAGTTTTTTTATTAATCTACTTCAAGTGGAATTGGTATTTTATCGCTCTCTGGTAAAAATGAAAATTATTCTCGTGAGCGCATACTTTCTGTTTTTTATAGCAAGATCAAATAACAATCACCCAAGAATATCCTAAAGGCTTTACTTGGCACAAAAACTAACTTAAACATAAAAAACACAATCATAATAGAGGATAGATGATTAATTTATTACTAAACAGGAACAAAAAGCAAGGAGCTAAAATAAAATTGGGTTGCCTCCCAACAAGCGCTATCTTTTAACGCCCCTAGCTAGGCATGATGATTTCAATGATGCTCACATAAAAGATAAGAATTGAAACATAAAGAGAGCATCATGAAGAATATTACTTGCAAATTTAAGTCCAATCCACTTCCTATGCATAGGGATTTTGTGAGCAAACAACTTATAGGAACAATAATCAACTAGCATAGGAAGGCAAAACAAGCATAACTTCAAAACTTTAAGCACATGGAGAGGAAACTTGATATTATTGCAATTCCTACAAGCATATATTCCTCCCTCATAATAATTTTCAGTAGCATCAAGAATGAATTCAACAATATAACCAGCACCTAAAGCATTCTTTTCATGATCTACAAGCATAGAAAATTTACTACTCTCTACATAAGCAAAATTCTTCTCAATTGGAATAGTGGGAGTATCATAAGAGACTCAAATACTATAAATTGTTTCCACATTAAAAGAGTAATGTTCAGAAAAAGGGTAATCATAATCATGACAAGTTTTATAAATATAATCATCACTACTTTTTATAGCATATGTATCATCACAATAATTATCATAAGTAGCAACTTTGTTCTCATCATAATCGATTGAAACCTCTTCCAAGATAGTGGAATCATCACTAAATAAAGTCATGACCTCTCCAAATCCACTTTCATAATTATCATAATAAGATTCAACATCCTCCAAAATAGTGGGATCATTACTTCCTAAAGTTGACACTCTTCCAAACCCACTTTCATCAATATAATCATCATAAGTAGGAGGCATGCTATCATCATTATAAATTTGCATATCAAAACTTGGGAGACTAAAAATATCATCTTCATTAAACGTAGCATCCCCAAGCTTGGGACAAACATTAATTGCAGCAAATATATTCTCAAAAACATCATCTTCATCAAACATAGCATCCCCAAGCTTGGGCCTTTTCATATCATAAGCATAATCACTCTCATCATTAATAGTATGGATAGCACCAATAGTATAGCAATTATCATCATCACAATGAGAAATAGGAGCAACATCATTTGGGAGAGATACCTTTCTACCTTTACTTCTCCGTCTTTTCTTTTTCTTCTTCACATCATGTGTGGGTTCAATCCTCTTTTTGGAGCTCCTTATTAATGAGATTGGTTGAATAGAAGGCTCCTCCTCGTTACCTGATTCATCATAAGAAATAATAGGAGAATATTGGGAAGTCTCTTCCCTTTCGTTAGTATTCTCTTCATCTTCTATTTGTTTTCTTTTCTTTATGTAATTGGCAATATAAGGATTTTCAATGCAATTCACCGCACAATACATATAAATTTCTTCTAGATCAATATCAAGGAATTTCTCAAGGTTATATTCTGGAATATGCTTAGTTTGACGTTTCATTTCTTCATAACCCAAAAGAAAACTAAGTTCATTATGATGTGCAAGGGAAATCAAGTCATCACAATTTTTGGACACGATTCGATCATGAAACAATTTGCATTTGATATTTAAATGACCATGTTCATTGCAAAGTTCACAAGTATGGCTAAGATATTTTAAATTTTCAGCACTAACATCTAGCCTCTCTTGCAACCATTTATTTTCCAAATACTTATGCCTCTTACAAAATCTATCTTCCTTGTTTGGTACGTACTTGCAAACTCTATGCACTCCACAAAAATCGGCATGCTTATAAGAGATATTTTCATCATAACTAGTGCAATCATCATTAGTACTATGGATATTCAAAGAGTTCATACTAATAACATTGCAATCATGCTCATCATTCAAAGATTTAGTGCCAAACATTTTATAGACTTCTTCTTCTAGCACTTGAGCACAATTTTCCTTTCCATCATTCTCACGAAAGATATTAAAAAGATGAAGCGTATGAGGCAAACTCAATTCCATTTTTTTGTAGTTTTCTTTTATAAACTAAACTAGTGATAAAACAAGAAACTAAAAGATTCGATTGCAAGATCTAAAGATATACCTTCAAGCGCTAACCTCCCCGGCAACGGCGCCAGAAAAGAGCTTGATGTCTACTACACAACCTTCTTCTTGTAGACGTTGTTGGGCCTCCAAGTGCAGAGGTTTGTAGGACAGTAGCAAATTTCCCTCAAGTGGATGACCTAAGGTTTATCAATCCGTGGGAGGCGTAGGATGAAGATGGTCTCTCTCAAACAACCCTGCAACCAAATAACAAAGAGTCTCTTGTGTCCCCAACACACCCAATACAATGGTAAATTGTATAGGTGCACTAGTTCGGCGAAGAGATGGTGATACAAGTGCAATATGGATAGTAGATATAGGTTTTTGTAATCTGAAAATATAAAAACAGCAAGGTAACTAATGATAAAAGTGAGCACAAACGGTATTGCAATGCGTTGAAACAAGGCCTAGGGTTCATACTTTCACTAGTGCAAGTTCCCTCAACAATAATAACATAATTGGATCATATAACTATCCCTCAACATGCAACAAAGAGTCACTCCAAAGTCACTAATAGCGGAGAACAAACGAAGAGATTATTGTAGGGTATGAAACCACCTCAAAGTTATCCTTTCTAATCGATTTGTTCAAGAGTCCATAGTAAAATAACATGAAACTATTCTTTCCGTTTGATCTATCATAGAGTTCGTACCAGAATAACACCTTAAGACACAAATCAACCAAAACCCTAATGTCACCTAGATACTCCAATGTCACCTCAAGTATCTGTGGGTATGATTATACGATATGCATCACACAATCTCAGATTCATCTATTCAACCAACACAAAGTACTTCAAAGAGTGCCCCAAAGTTTCTACCAGAGAGTCAAGACGAAAACGTGTGCCAACCCCTATGCATAAGTTCACGAGGTCACGGAACTCGCAAGTTCATCACCAAAACATACATCAAGTGGATCACGTGATATCCCATTGTCACCCTAGATAAGCACATGCAAGACGTACATCAAGTGTTCTCAAATCCTTAAAGACTCAATCCGATAAGATAACTTCAAAGGGAAAACTCAATCCATTACAAGAGAGTAGAGGGGGATAAACATCATAAGATCCAACTATAATAGCAAAGCTCGTGATACGTCAAGATTGTATCACCTCAAGAACACGAGAGAGAGAGAGAGAGAGAGAGAGATCAAACACATAGCTACTGGTACATACTCTCAGCCCCGAGGGTGGACTACTCGTCATGGAGAGCGCCGGGATGATGAAGATGGCCACCGAAGAGGGATTCCCCCCTCCGGCAGGGTGCCGGAACGGGTCTAGATTGGTTTTCGGTAGCTATGGAGGCTTCTGGCGGCGGAACTCCCGATCTATTCTATTCCTCGATGTTTTTAGGGTATATGGACATATATAGGGGAAAGATGTCGGTCAGGGGAGCCATGAGGGGCCCACGAGGGTGGGGGCGTGCCCAGGGGGCAGGCGCGCCTCCCTGTCTCGTGGCCACCTCGGAACTTCCCTGACGTCTACTCCAAGTCTCCTGGATTGCTTCCATTCCAAAAATAACTCTCCCGAAGGTTTCATTCCGTTTGGACTCCGTTTGATATTCCTTTTCTTTGAAACACTGAAATAGGCAAAAAACAACAATTTGGACTGGGCCTCCGGTTAATAGGTTAGTCCCAAAAATAATATAAAAGTGTATAATAAAGCCCATAAACATACAAAACAGATAATATAATAGCATGAAACAATCAAAAATTAGAGATACGTTGGAGACGTATCAACCGCCTATGATATATCTAGCATGGAAAGTGTTGGGAGCTCTAAGTCATTTTCGTTGGTGGGAAAAGTATGCCGCTCAAAATGTTTTTATCTCTCAATTTTTGCTTTGATCTTTGGCACCTCTACAAATCCCTACTTCCCTCTACGAATGACCTTTCTTTTACTTTATGCAATTTTTATTTTTAATTTGAGTCTCCATCTTCTCTTATAAAACACCAACTAGGAGGCACTATGATCGTACTTGAGCATTGGGTGTAGCTAATATGCGAGTGTGTTTCATGAATGGATCAATGATTGAGCATGATGGGCTAGGGATAACTTATTTTAGCATTGATATTTTGAAAGACATGGTTTCTTGTTGATATGCTTAAGTATTGATGTCCTCGTGTCAAATTATAGACTATTACTTTGAATCATGCAAATCCAAATGTCCATGCTACAAAAGAAAACAGTATATGATGAATATGATAGGTAGCATTCCACAACAAAAAATCTGTTTTAAATTGCTAATTTATCATGATAAGTTTCATGAGAAAGAGTTGCTGCTATGATGTTAGGAAAAGTGATTGAAATTACCATTGATCAAACTTATGCACTTTGCTAGCATTCACACTTCATAAATTATTTCATTTATCATTTACCTACTCAAGGACGAGTAGGAATTAAGCTTGGGGATGCTGATATATCTCCAACGTACCTATAATTTATGAAGTATTCATGCCATGTTTACAACAGTTTTATATGGTTTTGGAATGATTTGCATGAAACTAACCCAGACTGACGCTGTTTTCAGCAGAACTACCGTGGTGTTGTTTTTTGTGCAGAAATGAAAGTTCTCCAAATGAGCTCAAACTTTTTGATGATTTTTTTGAAACAAAAGAGACCCCCTAAGCTTCATGGGAGGGCCATAAGAGCCACAAGGAGGGCACAATCCACAAGGGCGCGCCTGGTGGGTCTAGCTTGCCCCGGTGGGTTGTGCTCACCTCGAGGCCCATCTTCGCATGAAACCGACGCCAAAAAATCCTATAAATAGAGAAACCATCAGGGATTAACCTAGATCATAAGTTCTGCTGCCGCAGGGCACTGTAGCCACCGAAAACCAATCTAGACCCTGTTCCGGCACCCTGCCGGAGGGGGGAATCATCTCCGGTGGCCATCTTCATCATCCCGGCGGCCACCATGATGAGGAGGGAGTAGTCCACCCTTGGGGCTGAGGGTTTGTACCAGTAGCTATGTGTTTAATCTCTCTCTCTCTATCGTGTTCTTGAGATGTCATGATCTTGATGTATCGCGGGCTTTGTTAATATAGTCGGATCATATGGTGTTTTCCCCTCTCTATCTTGTTGTGATGAATTGAGTTTTTCCCTTTGAGATTTCGTTGTTATCGGATTGAATACTTTTATGGATTTGAGAACACTTGATATATGTCTTGCAATTGAATACTCATGGTGACAATGGGGTATCATATTTATTCAGTTGATATATGTTTTGGCACTCAACTCGCGGATTCCCGATGTGACATTTGGGTAATCTATGCATAGGGGTTGATGCACGTTCTTGTCTTTGTTTCTCCGGTAGAAATCTTGGGGCACTCTTTGAAGTTCTTTGTGTTGGATTGAGTATTATGAATATGAATTTGCTTTGGTGTTATTTTAGTACAAACTCTAGGATAGATCGAACGGAAAGAATAGCTTTGTGTTATTTTAGTGCGGACTCTTGAATAGATCGAACAGAAAGAATAGCTTTGAGGTGGTTTCGTACCCTACAAACAATTTATTCTTATGTTCTCCGCTAGATAGGAACTTTGGAATGATTCTTCATCACACTTTGAGGGATGGTCATATGATCCAATTATATTAGCATTATTGAGAGGTTGCACTAGTGAAAGTACGGACCCTAGGCCTCATTTTCAAGCATTGCAATACTGTTTTTGTGCCCGTTTACTATTTGCTACCTTGCTGTTTTTATCTATTCAGATTAAAAAATATATTTCTACCATCCATATTACACTTTTATCACCATCTCTTCGCCGAACTAGTGCACCTATGCAATTTGCCATTGCATTGGGTATGTTGGGGACACAAGAGATTTCTTGTATTTGGTTGCAAGGTCGTTTGAGAGAGACCATCTTCATCCTACACCTCTCATGGATTGATAAACCTTAGGTCATCCATGTGATGGAAAATTGCTACTAGCCTACCAAACTCTGTGCTTGGAGGCCCAACACGTGTCTACTAGAATAAGGTTGCATAGTAGACATCACCAAGCCTGAAAATGAGTGCTTCTACTGCAAAGGGACTGGTCACTTGAAGCGGAACTGCCCCAATTATTTGGCGGATAAGAAGGATGGCAAATAGTGAACAAAGGTATATTTGATATACATGTTATTGATGTGTACCATACTAATGCTCGTAGTAGCACCTGGGTATTTGATACTGGTTATGTTCCTCATATTTGCAACTCGAAACAGGGGCTACAGATTAAACAGAGATTGGCTAAGGACGAGGTGACGATGCGTGTCGGGAATGGTTCCAAGGTCGATGTGATCGCCGTCGGCACGCTACCTGTCATGGAATTGTCACGGTAGATGTCCTCATAGAAGGACTTGGTTGTGGAGCCATTGCGACGATGTTAGCATGAAGGGGTTAAACGGGAAAAGGACATGGAGAGTTTATACCGGTTCGGCCCCTTGCGGTGAAGGTAAAAGCCTACTCCAGTTTGAGGTGATATTACTAGGGTTTCGATTACCAAGGAGCAAATACGCTTTGCCTGGCTTTGATCTGTTGTTTCTTGCCCTAAGCCGCTGCCGGGTCGTCCCCTTATATACATGGGTTGACGCCCTGTGGCCTACAGAGTCCCGGCCGGCTCATACAAATGTGTATGGCTCGATGACTTATCTTACATGCCTTATAATACAAGTTACATATACATGGCGGTTTATACTCACGGGCCTTAAGCTGCCTCTTGGTTTCGGCCCCTTAACATGCCTACTTCATGAACCGCCACCTTCACATACTCATGGGCTTTGTCTAGCTGAACCGCCATTGGGATAACCCGACCCCTCCTGGGCGGGTCATACCCAATAGTTATATCCCCAACATTAGGCCCCAGGTTGATTTGAACTTGTTCATGTCAATCTTCATCACTTAAGAAAATCCTTATTCATCTTCATGTGAAATATTGTAACCCTCCATGACATCATCTCAGGAAATTGTGGTAACCCGCCGTGACGTCACCTGTAATTAATACTACACACGGCCCAAATCTTAATAATTTTTTTTCTTTACTGACCCTCCGAAAATCGAGGCGCTCGCGCCGCCACATATCCATTTTCATGTCTCCTCAATTCCCGCGCATGCCACTTATCCTTCCATCCTTATAAATAGGGCCACAGGTTCATTTTCCATTCTCCCCCTTTACCTTCTCTCCTTCTTCTTCCTCTGCGCGACGTTCCAGTGTGCCCGAGCTCCGCCGCCGTCGACCCTTGTCTCCTTCATCGACTCCGGCCGCTACATCACCCTGAACGGACCAGAATGCTGCGCTGCTCCTCCGCTGTCAACCACCGCCAATAAGTCTCTGCCTTTCCTCTTCATAGATCTGGTTAGGGTTTCTCTGCTTGTCAGTGTTCATCACCGTTATTCCCTTTCTCCGTCCTAAATCGCATAGTTTTGATCTGAAACAACATAGAACTCGCGCAGTAGCAGTTTTAGCACTTATTTTTTGATATCAGACTATGTCCTCATTGCAATAGATCCCATCTGAACACTCCCATTTTTCTGCTGCTGCCATCTTAGGTTTAGCTTTTATTTCCTTTTTTCTGAATAGCTGCAGATCCAAACTTATAGCTTCAATCTGTGAAATCTGTTTGTCCCAACACTTAGTAAAACTTTGCTTTTGTCAGATCTTGAATTCCAGTACGTGTCATGGCGGCTTACATGTCCGACTTACAATTATTCATATATCATTAGTCCTCACTTAAGCCGCCATTCTGAGTATATACTCTAACTGTAAACTTGTGATTTCCCCAACTAATTTAAACCGGCAAAATTTTCCCTTCCTTTAGGCTTTCTCTCTTCACAGTGCCGCCAAAAACAGTCTATACATGCAACTGGGTTCCCTCTATCGTCACTGAGGGCTCACTCAAAGATTTTGTCAAAATCGGGTACTTGCCCGCAAAGAGTGTTATGCACTATCGTGCCCCTGAACCTGGCGAAGAAAGACCTCAACCGAAAGATGGCGAAGTCATTGTATTCACTGATCACATGAACCGGGGCTTCTCACCACCCGGCTCTAAGTTTTTCTGAGATGTTCTGCACTTCTTCCAACTTCATACTCAAGACATCGGACCCAATTCCGTGTCAAATATTTGCAATTTTCAAGTCTTCTGTGAAGTATACCTTCAAGAGGAGCCCAACATCGATCTCTTTAGAGAATATTTTTACTTGAACCACCAAAATGAGTTCACGAACGGGACCAGCTTGGAACTTGGTGGAATCTCGATTCAACGCAGAAGAGATGCCATCTTCCCTTATGCCTGTCTGTCGAGTAACCCCAAGGATTGGAATCAGATGTGGTTTTACTGCAAAGATACTTCTCCGGCTGACGAGAATACACTGTCGGGTTACCGTGTCAAGCGCCTAGACCCAAAGCACAATCTTCCTAAAAAACTTACCACTGCCGAATGGGCAAAAATTGCTCCTACCATTGCAAAGGTTAAATCTTTGATAGGAAATGAGTTAACTGGCATTGACTTGGTCAGGTGCTGGGTATCTTGGCGGATCATACCATTGAGTCGCCACACCGGCTTAATGTGCACTTACACTGGTGGTGTAAAAGATCCACTGCGCCATAGCTTTGTGCCATTAACTGACGAGGCGGTTAACGAAATGGTTAATTCCCTTCTGAATGAAGATCCAGAAGATATCATTAAAGTGGGTCTGGACCCTTTCTGCAAGCTTAACCCGCCACCAGATGTGAGTCTCTAAATTTACTTACCTTTATCTCATTATTCAAATACTTTATTAACTGAACCTCTGATGACCTTTTCAGCCTAATTCTGACTTTTGGAAAAAGAAGTATGATCATGAAGCTGCCAAGAAAGCCGCCAAGAAAACCGCCAAGAAGACAACCAAGAGAAAGAAGAAACCAAGCGCCTCTGATCTGCTTAATCTGGATGACACCTCTAAGTCAGAGGTAGCCCTTGACTCTCTTGGCTCATTTTTCAACCATCTTATTGACACTGACTATTATCAGGATGACATGGGAGCCAACCAAGCAGCTGAAGAAGAGGTAACTATTATTTCCTCCGGCTCAGAAACTTTGCCAAGATAGAAACTTTGACAAGTAACCTGGAAAGTAAGGTTTTCACACCCCTTGGCTTATTTAGATCCTCACTTTCTTTTGAAGCAACGACAACACAAGAATCGACGTCAGACCCGGACCAGTGGAGGTGAAGAGTTGTCGTCCGGCTTACCAAACATTCCCGCTCCTCGAAAATGTCAAAACAAGGTTCTTTAACATTAAACTATTTTCACCTGCCGGCGGGTCTTATGTACTTACCACTTAACTCTGTTGATTCAACTGATCAGGTGATTACCCGTTCTTCCTCTGGCGACTCATCGCAAACCGAATTGTCGGCTTTCAAAACCACCCCTGGGTAACAATAATTATCTTCTATTCTGTATCTCTCTATACTCTTATACTTATTCTGACTTATCACCACTTGTGCAGTGGACAAGTAAAGCCTAGCAAGAAAACAAGGGTTTCCAAGCCAGCTGAGGATCCTAAAGTTATTGAACCGGAACAGCAAGTCTCTGCATCTGGTGCTTCTGAAAGACAACCATATGAACCTGTCCATGATGTTTCACCTGAAATTCTGGATGTCCGCGCTGACGACACCAATATTAACTCTTTGAACCCTGGACCATCAAGCCCACTTAAGCCGTTGGGGACTCACACTGATCATGTTCTGATGACTGGCACTGGCTTTATAGAGCCGGAAAATCCAATAGCTTTGGCCAAGCATATTGCCAAGCAAGAGGTTACTGAAAGGTGGAAGACAAGGTTTGACATTTCTCATTATGCACAATTGAGCAGGAATGAGATACTCTCTGGCTACCTTAGCCAAGTACACTCCATCCGGGATCTTGAAGTTGATATGGTGAAGCAAATGCACCAAAAGTATCAGGTATGACTTCCACCTTCGAACAATTATGTACATCCTGCCAGCCACCAAGTCTACGGGTCATGATAAAATTGAATAGGATGTAGACTTAAAATAATCCATAAGCTTCTTATCGTAGAATCCCTCCAAGGCCGTTTAAAATTAAACCGGATGTTTAGCAACTTTAACATTGCATCCGTAGTCCCCAAGGGCCGGTTTAATCAGCATGAATGAGTCATGTTTATCATTAGTTAAGAAAGGAGAGCTTATTTGTGTAGCCCTCATGAATCGGCTGTGATTGTTAACAGCACACCTGGTTCATCATTAAGAAGATACAAGCGATATGCATTAGCCCCCAAGTGCAAGTAGTCTTGCTTGCAAAGTGCTTGGGACTTTATTTATAATAGCCATTTTACTTAAAGAAATTCTTTGGAAGACATTCGCCCCCAAGTGACAAGTGTTGTTGCTTGCAAAGGACTTGGGACTTATATTCTTGTAATCCTGTTATGAATGTGTTGACAAGTCTGCGCTTCATACAGGCTGCTACTGCTGAACTTGAGTCATAGTTAAATGATGCGAAGACCCGGCTCGCGAATCAGGAATCTGAAACCCGGAAAGCTGAAGTCAAATTCCAGTTTAGCATAGCTGAATTGGAAAAGCTGAAGACCAGTTTTAATACAGAGAAAAACACTTGGGCTGAAGAAAACACTGCTTTAACGCGGCGAGCTGAAAAAACCGAGGCAGCTGATACGTCTTCGTCGTATCTACTTTTCCAAACACCTTTTCCCTTGTTTTGGACTCTAACTTGCATGATATGAATGGAACTAACCCGGACTGACGCTGTTTCAACATAATTGACATGGTGTTATTTATGTGCAGAAACAAAAGTTCTCGGAATGACCTGAAACTCCATGGAGATTATTTTTGGAAATAATAAAAAATACTGGCAAAGAATCAAGGCCAGGGGCCCACACCCTAGCCACGAGGGTAGGGGGCACACCTGCCCCCCTGGGCGCCCCCTGCCTCGTGGCCCCCCTGGAGCTCCACTGACCTCAACTCCAACTCCATATATTCGTGTTCGGGGAGAAAAAAATAAAGAAGAAGGATTCATTGCGTTTTACGATATGGAGCCGCCGCAAAGCCCTAAACTCTTTAGGGGGGCTGATTTGGAGTCCGTTCGAGGCTCCGGAGAGGGGAATCCGTCGTCGTCATCATCATCAACCATCCTCCATCACCAATTTCATGATGCTCACCGCCGTGCGTGAGTAATTCCATCGTAGGCTTGCTGGACGGTGATGGGTTGGATGAGATTCATCATGTAATCGAGTTAGTTTTGTTAGGGTTTGATCCCTAGTATCCACTATGTTCTGAGATTGATGTTGCTATGACTTTGCTATGCTTAATGCTTGTCACTAGGGCCCGAGTGCCATGATTTTAGATCTAAACCTATTATGTTTTCATGAATATATGTGAGTTCTTGATCCTATCTTGCAAGTCTATAGTCACCCACTATGTGTAATGATCTGGCAACCCCGAAGTGACAATAATCGGGACCACTCCCGGTGATGGATGTAGTTTGAGGAGTTCATGTATTCACCATGTGTTAATGCTTTGGTCCGGTACTCTATTAAAAGGAGGCCTTAATATCCCTTTGTTTCCACTAGGACCCCGCTGCCACGGGAGGGTATGACAAAAGATGTCATGCAAGTTCTTTTCCATAAGCACGTATGACTATATTCGGAAGACATGCCTACATTACATTGATGAGTTGGAGCTAGTTCTGTGTCACCCTAGGTTATGACTGTTACATGATGAACCACATCCGGCATAATTCTCTATCACCGATCCATTGCCTATGAGCTTTCCATATATTGTTCTTCACTTATTTACTTTTCCGTTGCTATTGTTATCATCACTACAAAACACCAAAAATATTACTTTTGCTATCATTACCTTTTGCCACCGTTACCACTACTATCATATTACTTTGCTACTAAATACTTTGTTGTAGATATTAAGTTATCCAGGTGTGGTTGAATTGACAACTCAGTTGCTAATACTTGAGAATATTCTTTGGCTCCCCTTGTGTCGAATCAGTAAATTTGGGTTGAATACTCTACCCTCAAAAACTGTTGCGATCCCCTATACTTGTGGGTCATCAAGACTATTTTCTGGCACCGTTGCCGGGGAGCATAGCTCTATTCTTTGAGTCACTTGGGATTTATATCTGCATATCATTATGAAGAACTTGAAAGATCCAAGAACCAAGATTTATCCCTCAACTACGAGGGGAGGTAAGGAACTGCCATCTAGCTCTGCACTTGATTCACCTTTTATTTTGAGTAAGCTTGCGACACCTAGACCTGCTTCTGCTATTAATTCTGATATGTTGCATATTATTAATGATGCCACTTCTGCTATGCATGATACTTATGATGAAACTACTTCTATGCTTGATACTACTATGTCACTTGGTGAATTTCTTGATGAACAACTTGCTAGGGCTAGAGAGAATGAAATTATTGAAACTGATAATATTGATGAAAGTGAGGGTGAAGGATCTCCTAATAAATATGAATTACCTGTTGTGCCTGAGGGCTATGTTTTGGATGAAGAAACTAAAAGAGACTTTCTTGCTTGCAATGATAGAAGTGATCTTAAGAAATTATTAGCTAAGCTTAAACAAAAAACTCTGAATGCTAGAATGAAATATGATCCTGCTTATGCTACTTCACCTATCTTTGTTACTGATAAGGATTATGAATTCTCTATTGATCCTGATATAATTACTTCGGTTGAATATGATCATTTTTATGGCTATGAATCTGAAACTGTTGTGGCACATCTTACTAAATTAAATGATATAGCCACCCTGTTCACTAATGATGAGAGAACTCGCTACTTTTATATCCTTAAAATATTTCCGTTCTCATTAAAGGGTGATGCTAAGATATGGTTTAATTCTCTTGATCCTGGTTGTGTGCGTAGTCCCCAGGATATGATTTATTACTTCTCTGCTAAATATTTCCCTGCTCATAAGAAAGAAGCTGCTTTAAGGGATATATATATAATTTTGTGCAAATTGAAGAAGAGAGTCTCCCACAAGCTTGGGGGAGGCTTCTCCAATTACTCAATGCTTTGCCTGATCATCCTCTTAAGAAAAATGAAATACTTGATATCTTTTATAACGGACTAACCGATGCTTCCAGAGATTACCTGGATAGTTGTGCTGGTTCTGTTTTCAAGGAAAGAACACCAGATGAAGCTGAAATTCTATTGAATAATATGTTGACAAATGAAAATAATTGGACACTTCTTGAGCCAGCTCCTGAGCCAACTCCTGAGCCTACTCCTAAACCAACTCCGAAGAAAAGGGGTGTTCTATTTCTCAGTCCTGAAGATATGCAAGAGGCAAAGAAATCCATGAAAGAAAAGGGTATTAAAGCTAAAGATGTTAACAATTTACCTCCTATTGAAGAAATACATGGTCTTAATTTACCGCCTGTTGAAGAAATATATGGTTAATCCATCACCTATTGAAGAAACACACGGTCTTGATAACCCAACATAGGTAGTAAAGGTAAATTCTCTCTATAGATATGATAAAGCTCAAATCCCTCCTACTAAGTTTGCTCGCGAATGTTTGGATGAGTTTGATAACTTTATGGTTAAGCAAGAAGACTTCAATGCTTATTTTGCTTATTTTGGTAGACAATTGAAACAAAATGCTTATATGATTGAACACTTGGGTGATTATATGTCTAGAGTTCAAGGTGAACTTAAACTCATTAGTAAACATGCTTCTATGGTTACCACTCAAGTAGAACAAGTACTTAAAGCTCAGAATGATTTGCTCAATGAATTAAATAGTAAGAAAAATGATAATGCTGTTAGAGTTATGACTAGAGGTGGTAAAATGACTCAGGAACCTTTGTATCCTGAAGGCCATCCTGAGAGAATTGAGCAAGATTCTCAGAGAAATAATATAGATGCACCTAGTCCTTCTAAAAGGAAGAAAAAGAAAAATGATAGGACTTTGCATGCTTCTAGTGAACCTATTATTGACACACCTAAGAATCCCAATGATATCTCTATTTATGTGTTGAAACACAATCTGGTAATGAACATGAAACTAGTGATAATATTAATGATGATGTTCATGTTGATGCTCAACCTAGTAATGATAATGATATAGAAAATGAACCTGTTGTTGATCTTGATAACCCGCAATCAAAGAATCAACGTTATGATAAGAGAGACTTTGCTGCTAGGAAGCACGGTAAGGAAAGAGAACCATGGGTTCAGAAACCCATGCCTTTTCCTCCAAAACCATCCAAGAAAAAGGATGATGAGGATTTTGAGCGCTTTGCTGAAACGATTAGACCTATCTTCTTGCGTATGTGATGTCTACTACACAACCTTCCTCTTGTAGACATTGTTGGGCCTCCAAGTGCAGAGGTTTGTAGGACAGTAGCAAATTTCCCTCAAGTGGATGACCTAAGGTTTATCAATCCGTAGGAGGCATAGGATGAAGATGGTCTCTCTCAAGCAACCCTGCAACCAAATAACAAAGTGTCTCTTGTGTCCCCAACACACCCAATACAATGGTAAATTGTATAGGTGCACTAGTTCGGCGAAGAGAGGGTGATACAAGTGGTATATGGATAGTAGATAAAGGTATTTGTAATCTGAAATTATAAAAACAGCAAGGTAACTAATGATAAAAGTGAGCACCAACGGTATTGCAATGCTAGGAAACAAGGCCTAGAGTTCATACTTTCACTAGTGCAAGTCCTCTCAACAATAATAACATAATTGGATCATATAACTATCCCTCAACATGGAACAAAGAGTCACTCCAAAGTCACTATAGCAGAGAACAAATGAAGAGATTATGGTAGGGTACGAAACCACCTCAAAGTTATTCTTTCCAATCAATCCGTTGGGCTATTCCTATAAGTGTCACAAACAGCCCTAGAGTTCGTACTAGAATAACACCTTAAGACACAAATCAACCAAAACCCTAATGTCACCTAGATACTCCAATGTCACCTCAAGTATTTGTGGGTATGATTATACGATATGCATCACACAATCTCAGATTCATCTATTCAACCAACACATAGAACCTCAAAGAGTGCCCCAAAGTTTCTACCGGAGAATCACGACAAAAACGTGTGCCAACCCCTATGCATAGGTTCATGGGCGGAACCCGCAAGTTGATCACCAAAACATACATCAAGTGAATCACGTGGTATCCCATTGTCACCACAGATACGCATGGCAAGACATACATCAAGTGTTCTCAAATCTTTAAAGACTCAATCCGATAAGATTACTTCAAGGGGAAAACTCAATTCATTACAAGAGAGTAGAGGGGGAGGAGAAACATCATAAGATCCAACTATAATAGCAAAGCTCGCGATACATCAAGATCGTACCACCTCAAGAACACGAGAGAGAGAGAGAGATCAAACACATAGCTACAGGTACATACCCTCAGCCCCGAGGGAGAACTACTCCCTCCTCGTCATGGAGAGCACCGAGATGATGAAGATGGCCACTGGAGAAGGATTGCCCCCTCCGGCAGGGTGCCGGAACGGGTCTAGATTGGTTTTCGGTGGCTACGGAGGCTTCTGGCGGCGGAACTCCTGATCTAGTGTCTCTTCTGGAAGTTTTAGGGTACGTGAATATATATGGGTGCAGGAAGTACGTCGGTGGAGCTTCGGGGGCCCCACGAGGCAGGGGGCGCGCCCTAGGGGGGCACCCCCACCCTCGTGAGCACCTCCCTTGGCTCCTGACATGGGGTCCAAGTCCATCTGGTAGCTTTCCTTCCAAAAATAACTTTTCCAGTTGATTTCGTTCTGTTTCGACTCTGTTTGATATTCCTTTTCTTCGAAACACTGAAATAGGCAAAAAAACAGCAATTCTGGGCTGGGCCTCCGGTTAATAGGTTAGTCCCAAAAATAATATAAAAGTGGATAATAAAGGCCAATATTGCCCAAAACAGTAGATAACATAGCATGGAGCAATCAAAAATTATAGATACGTTGGAGACGTATCAAGCATCCCCAAGCTTAATTCCTGCTCGTCCTCGAGTAGGTAAATGATAAAAACAGAATTTTTGATGCGGAGTGCTACTTGGCATAATTTTAATGTAATTCTTCTTAATTGTGGCATGAATATTCAGATCCGAAAGATTCAAGACAAAAGTTCATATTGGCATAAAAATGATAATAATTCAAGCATACTAACTAAGAAATTATGTCTTCTCAAAATAACATGACCAAAGAAAGTTCATCCCTGCAAAATCATATAGTTTAGTCATGTTTCATTTTCGTCACACAAGAATGCTCTCATCATGCACAACCCCGATGACAAGCCAATCAATTGCTTCATACTTTAGTAATCTCAAACCTATAAACTTTCACGCAATACATGAGCGCGAGCCATGGACATAGCACTTTGGGTGGAATAGAATAATGAGGGGGTTATGTGGAGAAGACAAAAAAGGAGAAAGTCTCACATCAACGAGGCTAATCAATGGGCTATGGAGATGCCCACCGATTGATGTTAATGCAAGGAGTAGGGATTGCCATGCAACAGATGCACTAGAGCTATAAATGTATGAAAGCTCAACAAAAGAAACTAGTGGGTGTGCATCCAACTTGCTTGCTCACGAAGACCTAGGGCACTTGAGGAGACCCATTGTTGGAATATACAAGCCAAGTTCCACTACAAAAAAATACACTTCCGTGATGATACGTGTTTGTCACAGTAGGTCGCTTTTTTTGTCATGCATGTACATCCATGACAAATTTATGACAGAATCAAGATAGTCATACCTGTGCTGTCGTAGAAGTGTTCCATGACATTACCAAAATTATCATCACGGAAGTGTCCACTTCCATGACGATAAATCGCGCATCACAGAAGTGCTTTCGTCAAGGGTGACCGACACGTGGCATCCACCGTAACGGAACACCGTTAAGCTATCGGGTCGGGTTTTGGATCCGATAACCCGTTAACAGCCCCGACCAATGGGAAATTTCCACGTGTAAAATTCTTATTGGCCGGACGAAACACGTGTCAGCTCTTCAGTGGGTCAGATAGGCGCCTATGATACGTCGACACATGGCACGGCCCAACAGAGGCCCATTCCTGTGTAAAGGCTGGCCCGTTTGACTTGGTCAAAAGCTGGCGGGCCGGCCCATGGAAAGCCTGTTAACGGCCTATTCGAATATAACCCATTTACAACCCGCTAACCCAAGGCCCGTTACGCCCTATCCGAATTAGGCCCAGTAGCGTCATCTGGGCCATCCAATATGATTCCGGTCCGTTTTCACTTCCGGCCCATGTATGGCCCATGACGTCTTTTGGCCCATATGAGGCCCTATGTAACTCTTGGCCTATTAACGGCCCATGGTGAAACTGGCCTGTAATGAATAGTGTATCACTTTACACCCGTTAACGGCCCGTGGTGAAACTGGCCCGTGATGAAGAGTGTATCACTTTATACCCATGAACGGCCCATTATACATTGGGCCGTTTCCAGCCCATGTTATCTTTCGGCCTTCTTCAGAGCCCATTTATTCTTGGGCTCATTTCCAGCATTCGTTTACTTACGGCCCGTTACTGTCATTTCTGCTTGTGGGCCAAATTCAGCCCGTGGTTACAGTCGGCCCATTTGTGGTCCGTTAATACGTTGGGCCGTTTTCATAGCGTCATCAAATACGGCCTATTAATGATGGCCCGTTATGGTCGGCCCATGAACGGACGATTCCAACTCTAGCCCATTTACGGCCAGAATGCGGTCTGTTCGGCCCATGTTTGGCCAATCGATCATACGGCCCGTATAAGGCCCATTGATGATACGGCCCGTAGAAGGCCCATTGATGATACGGCCCGTAGAAGGCCCATTGTTTCTACGGCCCGTAGAAGGCCCATTGCTTCTACGGCCCGTAGAAGGCCCATTGCTTCTACGGCCCATAGAAGGCCCACTATTTATACGACCCGTAGAAGGCCCACAGTTTCTACAGCCCATAGGAGGCCCAGTGTCACTACAGTAAATATTAGCCCATGGTTATTGTGGCCTAGTTTTAAAAAATAGGTTATTGCAGCCACTAGCAAACCGTAGAAAAAGAACTGCACTGACTACAAGCAAACAAATAAACAAGACAACAAGGAAATAAATAAGCAAGCAACTTACACTAGGCTATCACGACTATTACACATATTACATCCACTGGGCATCAAAGTTCGCCACCAGTGCAAATATAGGGAACACAGTAGCATATAAACGCCGCAGCAAAACAAGTCCAGAACTGAAACCACTTCAGAAGAGCTCAAGAAACAATATCCTGGGTACCCATAATGCTAGCAAGATGCTTAGCAAGCTTATTAACTTTCTCTTGTTTGGCGCTTAAGTCCTCCAGCGCTTGCTGTTGCACCAGAAAGTATGCATCTGAACTGCAGGGACTTCCTCAGTCCTTCGGCTTCCTGTCGCATCACATCTGATCGATGTCTTTCAACTTGAAGTTGAGACTCAAGAAGCCGAACTGATTCAGGCAACGAGTTCGAAGAGCTGGTGCCAGCAGTGGTAGCCAGTAACTCGAACACTACATCAAGACAGGACTTTGGGGTTGTCTCAGTGTCTTCAATATAGTTTTTATCAGCTTTCTTGGAGACCAACAGGGATGTCTCACTATCTTGAACCTTATCTGCATTACTTCCTTTACCATTGCATAACAGGGTACTCTTCTCCAATATTTTATCCGCGTTCTAAAAGAGAAACAAACAAACACATCTCAGGTTTACCAGTTCAGTAGTAAGGTGGACAGGATAACAGCATGAAACAAACATATATCTATGTAGTATGGTCACTGTATGGTCTATATCATTCTAGTTTATGTTGCCAAATCAAGATAGATACAGTTCGAATCATATCTATTTAAGACAAAGCAGCATAGACAGAATATAAGTGTGGGAAACTACACAACAATAACAACACTTGTAATGTGCATGGCATGAGAACATAACTGTTTATTCAATTGAAACTGAAATCAACATAGAGCAAGTTACAACAGCAAACAGCCAAACACGTTGAAGAAACAGGTTTAAAACATACCTGTTGCGCCATTGGAGTTTCAATTGCATCCTTCAAATTTGAAATTAGTTGGTATCAGTAAATACAGTGATGCAAGAGCAAAGTAGTATGAACCATAGCTACGGAACCTGACCTGAGAACAATTCTTCTTCTGCTTTAAGCGTTGACTTCGGGTTCGGAGTGGTGGTCCTCGTGATTTGGGCACTGCAGTTGCCTTACTAACTGCTCGTGTTTGGGTGCTCTATGGTGGAGACGGTGCTGTGTCAACGGGAACTGGGTGTCTATCTGCTGGGGTTGGGGTTAGAAGGGGTGTAGCTGGTTCTCTGTCCAACTGGGTAGGGGTACAATCTGCATGAGTGTGGGTTATGTGTGGTGGGGCTGGTTCTTGGGCAAGTACAACCGTGGTTCTACCTGCATCGACAGGTAGCACGATCTTTTCTGAAGACCGTGTTTTTACTCCCACAGATACTGCCATCACTCCCTCCAATTGAAATGGCTGATAAACAAGAAAAGTAATTGAATGTACAGACATTGTAAGATAGACAGGTGCAATGGATAGTAGGGAAGAAAACAGGGCATGAAATAATTCACATTTATGTTGTCTAAGCAAACAGAATAGCAGGACATAATTTCACATATATGATGGCTAATTAAACAGGATAGCATGACACAATTTCACATGTATGATGGCTAACTAAACAAGATAGAATGACATACTTCAAAATATGATGACTATGTAAACAGGATGACATGATATAACTATACGATGTGTCTATTAAAGTGGTTGGCATGCCATAAATCACAAACATGTCATCGATGGAAACATGATGGCATGATATAATTCACGGATAGAATGACATAATTTAAATATGATGACTATGTAAACATGATGAGATGATATAACTATATTATGTCTTTAGAAAATGGGTTGGCATGTCATAATTCAGATATATGATTTATATACTAAGGAAGCGAGCAGAGGGCAATCGCATATATGATGTGTCAACTAAGGAGATGGCATTCAATATTGTGTATATGATGTAAAAACTAAGCATTGCAATACAACATATGCATTATATGAGTAATATAACCCTGCCAAGTTTGAGCATACACCTCAGGGGGATAATAGGACTGGTCATCTGCCTCTGAATCCTCCTCTGAAGAGCTATCTATAACCAGCAAGATATCTGCTTCAGCAGGTAGCATTGTCTGCTCTGAAGACCTTGTTTTCACTCCAGATTTCTCCATCACCAATTCAAATGGCTGATGCACAGGAAGAGCAGTTGAATATACAAACATTGTCGACAAAAGCAATGAGAAATACAAAAAAAGGATGGCATGATATAATTCACATATATGACGCTTGCCTAAACAGCATGGCATTGCATAATTCACATACATAATGCCTTGCAACAAGATAACATTGCATAATTCACATATATAATGTCTTGCAACAAGATGGCATTGCATAATTCACATATATGGTAATTAGACACTAAACAGGTGGCATTCACACAAAGCATGTCTAAACTAAGCAAATGACATAGCAATGCAAGATACCATACGCACGATATGAGCAACATAACCCTGCCAAGTTAGGGCATGCACCTCGGGGGGGGGGGATATGACTGGTCATCTGTCTCTGAATCCTCCTCTGAGGAGCTATCGGTAACCAGCAAGACATGCGCTTCGTCAGATAGCATTGTCTGCTCTGAAGACCTTGTTTCCACTCCAGATTTTTCCATGACCGTGCCAAATGGCTGATGCACAGGAAGAGTAATTGAATGTACTAAAATTGTTGACAAATTTAACACGTAATAAAAAAATGATGGCATGATATAATTCACATATAAGATGACTGGCTAACCAGGGTGGCATTGCAAAATTCACATATATGATGCCTGGCTAGACAAGATGGCATTGCATGATTCACATATACGATAAAGAAACTAAACAGATGGCATTGACACAAAGCATGTCTAAACTAAGCAGATGACATCTTTAATGTATACAGTAAGCAATGCAAGGCACCATATGCATGATATTACCAACATCAGCATGCCAAGTTAGAGCGAAGACCTCATGGGGTAAATAGGAGTGGTCTTCTCCTTCTGAATCCCCCTCATAACAGTTATCTTCCTCTTGATTACGATCCGAAATGGGTGGAGGGGGGCTGCCTTTGCGCCCACCATGGAACGACGTCTGCATGAAATTTTATTGCCACGCAAGGCTCGTCTCTTTTGCTCTACATGATCAGTTCCATTGTGTACAATAACTGGCATGCATAGGAATAAAACATAGTGAGATTATGTAAGGAGTGCATGCACAAATCCAGAGTGATGGTAGCAAACTGTGGATAGACCCAAAACCAATGATAGCAGGCAGATAATAGCTTTAGTTAAAAAATACAGATAATGGCTCCTTTAATGTTTGTTTGCACCCAACATGAAACTCATAGTAGACACCGGAGATTAACCAGATAGTAGACAGATAGTACTGATTGCTGCCCCAATATGTACCCCACAACCATTTAAAAACTCAAGTTTCAGCATTAGTTTGGAACTGACTCGGAGTCTAATAGGTGAACACGATGATAATGTAGCATGTCATCATATTAAGCGACGCATAACGTAAGCAGACACGGAAGAGTGCGACCTCTCTTGCGGACCCGTGTAGTCCTCAAGGTCATCTGCTCAGTTGATGATGGTAATGCAGTTGTCGTGGCTGCCGGCGGCGGGGAAGAAGATCTGAGGCGGCGAAAGACAGTCTGGAGAGCGGATCCCTGCTGTGGTGAACCCTTCCGTCGTTGGAGCAGCTGAGCTGGGGTGGAACACAGCGCCGCAGGAGCAGGACAAACCACACAAGGTTTTCTTTGACACATATCTGTAACAGAAGTAATTGAGTAAGGGCTTGTTTGAATTTGAGGATTCTAACAATGCAGGGATAGGAAATAGACAGGAATAGGATAGGAATGCACGTGCAAAACAGAGAATTTAAAAACACAGGATTTCTGCCAATCTGGGTGTTTGATTCACAACAATTGGAAGATCACAGGATGCAAAAAAGCATGGTGAGATTAAGTCAAACCACAAGAAAATGTACGGTTATAATGCTATTATGCTACTATCTCTTAGTCTTGTGCTTGATGAATAGGAATATGAAAAGGAGGAGAAGTGGAAATTAGAATTCCTACGGTTTTTCTTTCAAGGAGACACTAAAGGAACAAATCCTACAGTTTTCCTTTGCTCCATTCCTTTGCACCAAATTCATGAAAAGTAGTACCATAGGAAACTTTCCAATTCCGATGTTTTTCATTCACTTTTCCTTTCAAGCACTGGCGATTCTAGTAGGCAGGCTTGAGCAAGGAAAATCCTACACTAAAAAAATGTTTTTGTGCTACTTCTATTACTTTGGACCCAGGCCACTGCCATACTAGCTCAACTCCCAGGCCCATCGACAAATGCACAGCTGAAACGCGCAGAGATAAATAATGATGGCGTTCAAGAGAGTCCATCACGGATAGCTAAGTTGCCTGGTACCTCACTGCTTGTCATATAGTAGGATAAAATAATCGTATTTCCCGTTACTACGAGTGCTCAGTGGACAATATATATAACATGTAGAGTAAAAAAGAGATGCAACAAGTGTAGAACCTCTTTGGCGAAGCCATGTCGATCTCAGCGTGATTGGGCTGGCCGGTGAGGAAGCTCCGTCTGACTTGGCTGTCGGAGGAGGGGAAGAAGATCTTAGGCGTCTGGAGATGGAGCCCGAGGTACTGCTCTGCTGTGATGGAGGGTTTCGTTGTTGGAGCAGCTCCAGTGAGTTGTACGACGCCGAGGCTGAAGCAGGACAAGAGAGACAACGAACAACGTTAACCTGAGTGGAATTCTAATAGCATCTCCAATACATGACGTAAAATACATAACCACAAAGTGCTAGATGTAAAATACATCAGCCGCTCATCTCTGAACTTAACTGTCGAAACTGAAATTAACTGTTGAAACTGAACTTAACTATCGAAACTGAACTTAACTGTCGAAACTGAATTTTGCTGTCGAAACTGAATTATTCTGTCGAAACTGAACGCACTAGCAAGGTGAGGCTACACGTCGTTCGACTGACTTTTTCATCTCTGGTCAATCGATTTTGCAGCCGTTGGATACGAAATCAAGGGCCTACGGTTCATCTTCAACCTCCACCCCCCTGAGCCGGCCAAACAACAGCCCCCCGCCGCCCGCGGCCGGCGGTGCGCCGCCCCGCCCGCCCCGAAAACACTCCCCACCGCCGGTCCGCCGCCGCCCCGGCCATCCCTCTAGGCCACCCCGTGCCGAGTTTTTTCTCCGGCGATCCCCACGCCACCGCCCCGCCAACGCCCCACCACCGCCGACGACCACCGCCCCCATCCTGAACCCTAAGATAGATAGTGGGGTATCTCTCCGGCGAGCCCCCCTCCCCGATGCGGCTGGTTCTTCCTTCACCCCGGCGAGCCCCCCCCCCCCACCACCTGAAAATCGGCTGACCCAAAAGTCGATTCAGTCGACTGAAGTGTAGCTAAATCAGAGCAGCATCGCAAGCAAGAGCAAGAGCGAGAGCAACAGCGCGAGCAAGAGCAATAGCAAGAGCAGACCAGGCAAGGGACCGAGAGCAAGAGCAGAGCAGTAGCGTGAGCGAGAGCTAAAGCAACAGCAGGTCCTACTGATGTGGACGTCGCCGCCGAGGGAGCGACACGGTGGAGGAAGTGGCCGGTGACGCCGCCGTGGATGGAGCCGCGCCGTGTCGGCTCGGGACCGAGCGCCGGCAGCACCGTGAGATCGAATGAAGAAGAAAATGCGGCGATTAGTGTACAACCTCTTGGGTGGCGCCGATTAGGCCGCAGCTTCATCCGAGGAAACGATGATGATGATGCTCTTCTGGTGGTGCAGGTGAAGACGGCGGTGTGGAAATGGAGGTGGTGCGAAAGACGAGGGGAACGTCGGGGCAGCTCCTTGTAGGTGGAGGACGGGGTGGCTAAACCGGCGGGACGATGAGATCGACGACGGATCCTCATCCGGTACGGTGGATGAGGGACGTCGAGGTGTTGCTGTGGACGACATCATCGGGGAAGAGGCTCCGGCTGGGTGGCGGACGGAGCAGGGTGTGGGGTTTCATCGCGGGTTTTCGCAGCCTCGGTGTACAAATGGGTGGGCGGATGGGATGGCAGTGGGGAACCATGGCTTAGAGACGCGCTTGTCCGAAATGTGGGGTAAGTTACGAAAGTACCCCCACCGATTTGAGGCGGTTCTTTCGGTTCAGGGGTACCACGGGCATTTCGCGTGTCTGGATTTCACAGGAGGTGGGAGTTTTCGCGCGCGTTGTAATTTCGGAATAGCAAGGCGCGGGTTGACATGGAGGGAGTTGTCGGAGCACAACGAGACAAAGATATATCTTAAATATTTTGGGCTAACAAGGCGCGGGTTGAAGGGGTGGGAGTTTCGCAGCACGATAGACAGAGACGCTAGCTTGAATTTTCGGCATAACAAGGCGCGGCTTGAAATTTCGGAAGAACAAGCTTAACGTGTACCCAAAAAAAGACAATTTGCACCTCAACACGCACAACACACACACAAACACCATTTAGACTAGAGTAAGGTACACGTGCATTGCACGCATGAGATTTGGCAACCAAATTATGAATAAATACCACATTATAGCATGCAAGCTTTGAGTCATATATGCATGATGTAGATGTTCGTTTAATTCTTATAGTTCATTTCATTCAAAATCATCTAGTTTTTATAAGAAAGCTAATCTATTTTAAGATTCATGGAATTGTGCGTCGTAAGACATAAAGTAAAAACAAATAATGGCAAATCATGTAGAAAAACATTTGGGCAATTCTGATACGGAAGATTCTAGAACAAATAAGAAGTGCTTGTGTTTTGATGTTTGTGCATTATGCTTAAGTTCAACCATGGAGTCTTCTAGATTATACATGTGGCGAAATCTGGTGGAATCTAGATGATATCCAACGGCCAGTAGTGCTCAAATTTGCCATCTTTGGACCATCGGATTCGCCTCATCCAACGACCATCTTTCAAAGTTAAAGTTACCCGCACACAATATAAAAAAATATAATATATATAGGGGTATAGATATAGATATGTGATGCAAAAGCCGCCCATCATCTCCAATTAGAATAGTGTGTCCATGCACGGATGCGACGTGGCCAAATGATGTGTGCCATCGGTATCTCAAATTCAAATCAGTCTGACCTTGTTCAATGTGTATACATTACAACATGCTCGTTTCCAAACCACACCGCGCAGATCTCCGTTATATTCATGCATGCATGGGTTTCAAACATCAGGATCTCTTATTCAAATATTTGAATTCAACTTTACATTGATTGTGACCTCACCTATTCAGCTATTCTTTTACACCCACACAGTAGTCTTCTCTTTATAATTGTACCACTAACTTTCTCTCGTGCATGCATGCACACACACTACCAGTCGGCATTATCCATCGCACGCATGCAATCTTTTTCTTCAGGTCGGTCTCCCATGAAGGCACACACCAACACACATCCCCCTCTCCATCATATCGGGCATTCTTTATCTCTCACGCGTGCATGCGCAACGATCGATGTTCCTCTATGTATGTGTGTATATAGCTAGGTCTTTCATAGTTTTCCACACAAATCGATCAATCGATATATCCAGTGAGGTCTCACCCTCTTTCCCACGTCCACATCGATCAATCTATATCTCTCTATATAGGATTAACATATATAGCTAATACACCCACATTAATTATGTATCCAACGTCCCCCTCTCATCATCCATGCCTTCCTCTTCATCTCTCAGACGCGTGCACAATGGCGAAGACAGGGGGCAGTAAGGGCCCTGCCCCCTCCCCCCTAACATCACTATATATCAAGGCTAATATGAATGTGATCATTAGACAATTGCTGCTAAAAATGGTTTAAGTTCATGAATTGACCCTCCTCGTAAAGGATTAGCAATGCTTGGCCCCCTAGCTCATTTATTTTTCATGGCTCCGCCACTGCGCGCATCAGCGCACGTGTTCGCCCCCTCTCTCTAAATATCGATCTCCACTTGTGCATTCCTTCATAGTCTCCCTCCACTCGGCCCCTCGCACCATCTTCTAGCCCACCCACCGGATTTTGCCACATGTACAATCTAGCAGACTCCATGGTTGAACTTAAGCATAATGCACAAACCTCAAAACAACAGTGGTTCTCTTTTGTTCTAGATTCTTCCGTATCATAACTGCCCAAACTTTTTTCTAGTTGAATTGCCATTATTTGTTTTTACTTTATGCTTTACAACGCACAATTCCATGAATCATAAAATATATTAAGGGCTTCTTTGATTCAAAGGATTCTCAAAGGAATTTTGGAGGATTCTAATCATTAGGAATTTTTCCTATCTTGGTTGTTTGATTCGTAGGATTGTAAACCATAGGAATTTTTCCATATGATTCATTTGCACTAGATTTCATAGGAAACATCCCATCCACTCAAACCTCTTTGAAAGAATTCTGCGTTTTTTCTATGCACAATCAAACACTCGTACAATCCTGTAGGATTCAAGACGACATTCCACTATAATCCCATGTTTTTCCTATTCCCGCGTTCTTAGCTTTTTTATAAAAACTAATTGATTTTGAATGAGATGAACTATAAGAATTAAACGAAGGGCTACATCAGGCATATATGACTCAGAGCTTACATGCTATAGTGTGGTATTTATTCATAATTTGGTTGCAAAATCTGATGCGTGCAATGCACGTGTACCTTACTAGTATTTCGAGTTTGTGCAAAACACGTAAACTAGAATACCAATGGCACGCTACACAGTGTCTCTCTTACAGTTCATGAAGCCACGTGGCACATGTGTAGGCGTTGTCGCGACCTCCTTGCGTGGATTGATCACAGTGACGTGCTGCTGGTTCCAGAAGAATGTACTCGTCCTCCCTGAGCCATACTGGCGGTACATGCACGAAGCGAAGATGTGCACGCACGCCATGCACGCACTCATTCCTCGCACGCACACGCGGGTACACGGGCGGACGCAATTTTGTACCAAGATCCACCCCATGTGATAATTTGACGCGTGTAAAGTCGTTCACTTCATTGATGGTCGATTAATACAGCGCATGCAAATTGAGTGGACGTGAGGGCGGAAGAAAGACATTATTACTCCACTGCGCGCATGCGAGTAGTTAAATCGTGGGTTGCTAGTAGTACTTCCATTGGTCTCCTTCGTATTTTGTGCCAATTTTTGACAGTAACATACTACTCAATATTTACGCATTTGAGCAGTGTAGTACTTGAAATTTATGTTCCGCTAAACTCATCGGGAGCCGTTTCGGGCCTCGAAACCAAAACCATCAATTAATCTTTACCTTGTTCCCATCACATTCGAAAGCCTGCTCACACCTACTAGTAGTACGTACCAAACCTGAACGTGTTCCCACTATGCAGGTATTAGTACTAGTGCTAGTACTTAGGTTATAAAAAGGGGAACTACCTAACCGAAAATCACTCTACCTTTCCTCCTCATAAGTGCTTCTTCTTCGTCCGTCGTTGCCATGGCCGGTGAGCGGAGCTCTAGGTCGAGAACTACTCGTAACAAGGGAGCGGCAACCAAGGCTGCGGAAAAAAAGAGAGGGCTCGCCGCCACGCAGAGACCTCGAAAGATCTCTCACGGGCAGGCGATGGCTCCCAGGAGCGCCCTAGCCGCGGAGGCGAACATGCCGAGCCGGCGGAGCTGGAGTCGTTATCCCTCGACGGCATGCCCGATCAGCTCAATAAGCAGAAGGAGTTCATCCAAGGCTTGATGGAGTTGCTGAAGGAGAGCCTCGACGACATGCCCGCTGAGCTCAATCAGCAGGGGGAGTTGACCGCCGGCTTGGTGATGCTGCTGAAGAAGAGCATTGCCTCGGAGAAGAAGGCGACCGGCGAAATCCTGCGACTTCGGGAGGACAATGCGAAGCTCTGCCACGAGATCGACCTGTTGAAGGAGAAGAACGCCGGCTGGAAGAAGCTGCATGAGAATAGTAGTTCCTCGATGAAGATGCTGCAGGCCCTCGCCATGGAACAGAAGGAAGAGTTGGCGAAGCTCCGCATCGAGCACCCGGCTGCTGTCAAGGTACGTAATATGGCCGTGGAACAGATGATGAAGGCTCGCGTCGAGAAATGCCGCGTCATGGACACAATGATGAAGATGGCGGAGGAGACGCGCAAGGAGATGGAGGTCGTGCAGGCGATGAAGAAGCAGTTACGACTCCGCGGCGAATTAGATCATTTGGGGTGATAATCTTCCTTCTTCTTTTGCTCCTGTGTTTCATCTTTTGCTTCGGGTGTTTCGCCGCACGTGTCACGTTCTCTGCGAGGCATGAATAGAACAATGTTTTTTTGAGGGAATGAATAGAACAATGCTAACAATGAGATGACTAGCAAATTAGATCATTTTTTATCGCCATATGGCACTGGGCTGCCGTGTTTCGTGCTCCTCCGTCGCAGTACTACTCCAGTGGAAAACTTGAGTATACCGCACGGTTCTTTGCTCCTCCTCGATCAGGTCGTCGGCGCATTTATACGAGCAGTCAAATCACAAGGCCCCGCCTTCCAGCAGTAATGAGCCGTCAAATCACAAAGGCCCTCGCCTCTCGTGAAACCGACCAAGCTAGACTGCCCCGCCCTCTAGCCTTTTAAAAAATGTATACTTTTGTACAGCAGTAGTATCGATGGATTGCGCCATGGAGCAAAACTTGAAATTAAAAAAAGGTGGTACATATAGAGAGCGCTCGTCGCCAAATTATGCATATAGTACTATTAAAAAGGCTAGTCACAATAATGGTGTCCAGCACAACCCACCCCTCAAATAAAACTAAGAGGGTGCTTGGATACGTTTTAGTCCCATGACTAAAAGTAGTGGGACTAAAACATGCTAGCCTCACCCATGCTTGGATCCAAATACTAAAAAGGCTAAAATCAAGTTAATGAGCATTTATTATCCTCCAAACCCTCCAATCCAGAACTCGCCTGTGTTAAAGGAGAGGAGTTAAATGAGTAGAGAGAGGACTAATCCACATTTTAGTAGGGGTACCCCTGACTAAAAAAATTTAGTCTCAAGACTAGTTTTAGCCCCTCTTTAGTCAGGGGTGCTTGGAACTTTAGCCTCTTAAAGAGACTATTTTTAGTCAGACTAAAATAAGTCCCTTGGATCCAAGCACCCTCTAAGCATCCTGGAATTCTTTGACAAAACTAAGCACCCTGAAATTCTTTGACAACTAAACTGCTGGCTATATGATGTTGGCCATATATATTGTACGTATATAATGTGAAGAAACGAGTGGTAGTACTATACCAACTAAAAGATGAAATGTAAGAAATACTAGTATGTACGTACTGAAGAGTTAAAGTAACGAGAAGAAACATAACATAGTTCTGCTGGGGGCTCAGCACAACACACCCCTCAAATTAAATTAAGCACACCTGAAATTAAACTTTGCAACTGTTCCGGTAGACACTGCATTAGAACCACCATGAGCAACGACACTGCCACCTTACTCGGAGTCCTCGTCCACGTCCTCGACTTCGTCCTTGTCCCTCTTCCTCTTGGCCGATACTTCTTTGCTTGAACCGCACACTTGGCTGTTGCTCTTCATCCAACCCTTGTAGATATTGAAGCAAAGGTAGCCATCCATTGCAGCGTACTGGATGTGGTCTATATCTAGTACATTCCGCTGCCATGCATGACGATGAAACGTGTATGGAGGTTTCACCAGTTTACCGTACGAAGGATGAACCATGGCTCCTGCCAGGGTCAGCATTGAAGGCTGACGAGAGGGCACCAGCCGATTCTTCTGGAGGTCGAAGGGGTTGCCTACAACGAGGCCTATCCGACCCAGGATTTCTTTGTCGTTACCAAAGTCTACAGTAACGAATTTGACTAGGTTGCTCCCGAGGAAGTCCTTAAAATCCTGGCACTCAACGTCGGCATGGCATATGTGGTAGACCAAGCATAAGTCATGCACGCAAACCTGGATCACGGCGGGCTTCTTCCTCTCTTCGTCCTTTAGATCCTTCTCTCGTCCCAGGACTGTGGTGTACTCAACATCTAGCCCAGCGACCCACTCATCATCTGAGTTTTCGAACATGCGTCTGAAGCGAGAAAGGCATCCTTTCACCGTCGCGGAAGAACGGGTGTAGATGACGTCGAACTCATCGCCGGTGATGGTTCTAACCTTGTACTCACCGCCGATCATGGAGATTTGGGACGCCATGGATTTGGGAGGAGGGTTAGGATTAGTGGAACTGCCGTAATGTGAATGGACGGGACGACTAGGAGCGAACCGCCGTAGTATTGAAGGACGTGCGGGGACGAGTAGGAGCGAACTGCCAGCGTGCGAACGGCAGGGTAGTGGCTTTCCATTCTCCCATGATACGGGCTTCCGAGAGCCCTTGGATCTGAGATCGAACGGTTGCATGGCGTGATTCTAGACCTATGGGTGAATATCCTATCCTGGAGGGTTATTCTGCAAATTTTCAGCAACTTAGCATGCGACCGTTTGATCTCAGATCCAAGGGCTGCCAGCAGCCCGTATCATGGTCGCGCCTACCACGACCGTCGCGTCGCTCGCGCGGTCGCGCCCTTGGAGATTTAACACGGTGCGTTAGGCTATCTGATGTTGGCATGTCATACATAGTCATCACTTAGTCACTCATACTACAACAAGGTTGGCTATAAGTGTATTTTTTGTTACTCCTCTCTATCTCTTTCTTCGTACTCAAGGAAGAAACGGTGCTAGTAAGCGCGTGTATTTATTGCATTTGCCAAGGAGTGACCTCTTCCAATGAAATGGTGTTGCTAAGTTTGCTTCATTTAATTAGCTATAGACTCAAAATTGTCTTTTCACCTAGGTACACGCGCTTAGCACCGTTTCTTCCTTGGGTCACCAAACTAGTCTCTCTCTTCTTGATTAACTTGCCACATCAGACTTTATGCCTATGTGGCAAGCTTAAGCACCTGTAGGAGCAAGTAAAAGTAAGTACAATAGTGCGCTTTACATGGCATTTTTGCATATGTGGAGGAAAGAGAGGCAAGGAAAAAGTGGAGAAGTGGGCTCTCATGCAAGAGCCAGCCTCTACTACATGGTGGAGCATTGGGAGAGGCACCTGTATGGAGGTGGTCAGGAATCTGGGAGACTCACGCCGGTCGTAGCGCCGCAGTTAAAATGATAATGGCAAGTCAAATCACGGGGCCCCACCTGTCCAGCAGTAACTCGCTGTCAAATCACACAGCCCTACGTTTGCAGCAGCCTACTCCCTCGTCTTCTCGCGTCTCTGTCGAACCGACTAGGCGGAACTGCCCCGCCGCCTACCGCGCAGGAAAAGCCCCGCCCTCGACTTTTAAATAGTATACAGTATACTAATTTTGTATCCATGGATTGCGCCCGCGCCATGGAGCAAAGCGTCTAGAAAACGGAGGAGACACGGTGGTCTTGCAATAGAGAAGAGGGAGAGGCGAGACGGTGGTTTTGGAATGGAGATGATGGAGAGGAGAGGAGGTGGTTTTGCAATGGAGAAGAGGGAGAGGAGCGTGCGGCAGCGATTTAGGATTGGACGAGAGGGCCGGCGCGCTCTGACTGGATCAAAATAAAAATCAATTTACCCTTCAATTAAGAAAGCGACCCCACATTAACTAGTCTCCCTTTTATTCTGGGTCATAATTGACCATGATTTTCGCACATAAAATATATGTTATACGTTGTATACAAGGCCACTATCAAAATTACAATTTGCAACTATACAAGGCCACTAACATTAATCGAGGCAAAATTGATGGCGTTTGCCTCGTACTAGCACCCGAGGACATTAATATCCCTTGTGTGCATGCGGGAGTGAGAAGGTTAGCTTGCATTCCCAACATTAATCAACCAATGAGGAGTAAGAGGGTTGGCTTGTTGTGCTTGGGAGAGAAAAACCACATTAATTAACACGACAATCAAGGTGACAAGCTAGCTAGCAACATTGACTTAAACATAGCATTGATTTTTACCTTGGTACCTGTAATATGAGTTTGTGGCCTTGTATAAAAAATGGAGGGAGTATAATTTGAAAGTACATTCAGATACGAACCAAACGGTACAATTTTTGGTGACATGCATTCACATTTTGCTTGTCAAATACAGTACGTGGTCAAACTTTGACCCAAAATACGCGAAACAACAAAAAATACTTCCAAGACCAGCGCCGCTCTTCCGCTCTTCTCCTCTTAAACCACCGCCGCTCCTCTCCTGTTCCAATCTAAATGCAGCGCCGCTCCTCTCCTCTTCCATTTCAAAACCACCGCCCCTCCTCTCCTGTTCCAGTCCAAAACCAGCGTCGCTCCTCTCCCGTTCTAATCCAAAACCAGCGCTGCTCCTCTCCTCTTCCATTCAAAAACCACCGCCGGCGAGTGAAGGTGCTGTGGAGAAGTAGATCGATGGAGGAGTACAACCGATACGTGAGGATCGCAGACGGCGACCCTGTGAAGCTAGCTAGGATGTTGGAGATACAGTCTTGGTTTGACAACAAGGACCAACTAGCGGCGACGGCGACATCCATGGCCAAATATCTGCAACAGAGCGAAAAGGCGGCGATACTCCCGGAGGGAGTCGCGCCGGAGTACATAGAGCTGCTCCTCTGGGCCATGGAGCAAACAGATTCACCGAATCCGATCGTGAGGGAGCGGTGGTGGGAGTATCGATCCCAGATGGAGCATCCACCAGAGATTGAAGGATCGAGCATCTACAGGGTGCCGTTTGTGAGGGTGTCCTGCCAGAGCGAGCCGGTGGAGTCTTCGTCGACCGAACCCAACTGCAAGAGGAGAAAAGCAGTTGGCCCGACGACGCTTCCCCGCCATCGTCTCCCTCGCCGTTCACATCGTCTCACGGGGCGGCTGTCTGCCGCCGAGGAATAGGAGGGGGCTGCCCCCCCCAGCCCAATAGTCGGGCAGGTTGTGAATTGTCAGGAGGAGCTTAGGGTTGTCAGTATTTGCAGGTTGTGAATTGTGTTTTGTGTTGTGTATTTTGAGAGTACTTTCAGATATGAATGTCTTTTGAATTTCAGATTTGCAGTATTGAGCATATGAAGTATTTTATGAATTCTAGAGATCTATTTTTAGCACTTAAAAATGTAGTTTCATAGGAGTATAAAAGTGCAGACAATGTGATTCTCAGAGAAGAAACTGCAAGTTTCAGTTTCAGATTAGAAACTGCAAGTTCAGTTTCAGATAAGAAACTGCAACTTTCAGAGGCAGAGCATTTATATTAACACGGCCTTTTCAAACAGGGTTAACATCATGTTGGAAGTTTTATTCATGGTCGAAAATGGAACTACCAGCCAGTTAACATCATGCTGATCAACATTCATGCATAGCACATCTTCATATGATGCACAGTCAAAATGCCCACACAATGTCGAGTGTGCGAAACACAGAGAAAACGAGGGACGAAGTTTTGGCAAGTGTTGGACGTGGTTTTGGGCTGCCCCGTCTAGGCTTTCATTTTTAACATGCGCAGCCCACGACCTCGGATGGGAGGTCCATAGGCCTGTTTGTATTTTCTTAGGGCCGTCATGTATCGACCGGCCTATGGACCTCCCATCCGAGGTTTTATTTTTGGCAGCCCAATTTATGTATTTTTTTGAAGAAAACGCAGAGGTATGTTCTATTTTTCTATATAAGAATAGGAACGCCAGGTCCAACTTATGTTTCCCTTCTAACTATATTATATATATTTAAATTATTTTATATGTTGACTGTTTAGTTCACATACTCCCTCCTTTTCGGTTTATAGGGCTTATCTCAAAATTTTAGTTTTTCAATTTTATAAGGCTCAATTTGGTTGTTTTCCATCACATGTTCAGATTCCAAGGTGCATTAAATCATTGCATGCAAGTATTAAGAGAAAATTGACCAATGCATGTACTTTATGCATGCATGCATTGCAATTTATGCATTGATAAACATAATTTTTTGAGGAAAACAAGTGCATTAATTAGGTGCTTTTGCAAACTACAAAAAGTATTCCACCATTCATCATCTACCTTGGTTGGTGAGATTTTTGAATTGAGCCCTATAAACCGAAAAGGAGGGAGTAATTGGCAAATAGATCTCGCCGCCACCCCCCGCCTCCTGACTCCGGGCGCGCCTGCCCCCCTCAGCAAGTCCGCTCGCGCGCCCCATGGAGTCGCCGGCCATATCCACGGGGGAATGGCTGGAAGACAGGCAGATGTACAAGATGCATCTCCCACATGTCTACAAAGCCTTCCCGCGGATGCTCCAGCCGCTCGACTCCGTCGCGCCGGCGGTGCTGCGGGAGACTCGAGGGAGGAGATGGAGGGAGCGGGCGATGCGGATCCGCGACGACGCTCTCTCCTGGACCCAGTGCACGCGCGAATGGAGGGAAGCAGAGGAGGAAGCTGCGAGGGAGGAAGCCGAGGAGGGACCGAATCCGTTCTCTCACTCGCGCAGGTATGCTCGGATGTGCAAGGATCATGTGGATTGGGAGCTGCTGAATCTAGCCCTGCGGATCTACTTCGAAGGAGATTTCTCGGAGAAGCACAGGATGCCCCACCCCAGTGAGCCGCCGATTGCGTTCGTTCGATGGGCGAAAGGAGAAGTGAATTCAGGAGATCCACGCCGTGCTGCGAGATGGGAATGCTTGACTGGACTCCTACCCACCAGCACACCACCGGAGCCGGAGCAGGTGGATCCCCTACCTTACCTCTCCCCCAAACCTGCAGAAGATTGAAATTAGGCTTGCAATCTGCTTCAATTGAGCTATCTGGCGGTTATTTCTGCTTCCTAAGAGACAACATCTGGCTGGAGGATGAGCAGGAACCAGGAACTCCGATGAATTTCCCCTATCACAATGGGGGGAGCGCCGGTTGGGCAGTGGTACGGCCCACCTCCGCCCCAAATGGGGGCACAATCTGGGCATGCTCCTATAATTGCCCAAGATCAATCTGCTGGTGGTTCTGACTCTCAGATCAGTGGTAAATCTCAAGGCAAGAATCAGCAAAAGAAGAGACAGGACATCCAGAAAACTGCTCCTACCCCTGCTTCGGGCCTTATGGCATACTCTGAGGTGATCTGCTACAACTGTGGGGAACCAGGGCATCATTTGGATAAATGTGTCAAGCCCAAGAGTTGTTTTATCTACAAAATGGTTACCCATAAAGTTGAGAATTGCCCTGTCAGAAGGAAAACCCACAGTTCTGCTAGACATGTTGGAATTGATAGAAATACTGCTTACTTCCATGCAGTAGCTAACTAGAGGAGGAGGAAAACCCTCATTCACTCCCTTGATGGCCCTAATGGCCCTGTTACTGAGGTAGATGAGATGCTGAAAGTGGCTAGTGACTTCTACAAAGACCTGTTTAAGAAAGAAAACCCTTCTGGGTTCTCTCTACAAAAAAAATTCTCTGCTTCTGAAAAAGTCTCTCCTGCTGAAAATGAGCTGCTATGTAACACCCCGGATGTAACTTTCCCAATTTGTACTCCAACTCTTGCTGTTTTCGGCATTAAGTTATATTTATTTTCTCGGGTTCGGGTCTTTGTCTTCGTGTGTTGTTTTCTTTGTCATGCATCTCATATCATGTCATCATGTGCATTGCATTTGCATACGTGTTCGTCTCATGCATTCGAGCATTTTCCCCGTTGTCCGTTTTGCATTCCGGCGCTTCGTTCTCCTCCGGTGGTCATTTCTAGCTTTCTTTCGTGTGTGGGGATTAAACATTTCCGGATTGGACCGAGATTTGCCAAGCGGCCTCGGTTTACTACCGGTAGACCGCCTGTCAAGTTTCGTATCATTTGGACTTCGTTTGGTACTCCAACGGTTAACCGAGGGACCGAAAAGGCCTCGTGTGTGTTGCAGCCCAACACCCCTCCAATTTGGCCCAAAACCCACCAAACTCTGCTCCATGTCCTAGAGCGTTCGATCACGATCGCGTGGCCAAAACCCGCACCTCATTTGGACTCTCCTAGCTCCACTTATGCCTATAAATAGACCCCCCGTTTTTCGGATCTCCTCCCCCCCTCGAAACCCTAATTTTCCAGATCCGCCGCTCCTCCCGCTGATGGACACGTCCGATTCGGGCCGGACGTGTCCGCCCCGCCGCCGCAGCCAACCACGACACGCCACGTGGCGCCGCCACCAGCCAGCCGCCGCCGGGCCCGAAGGCCCAAAGCCGGCCCCCGCGACGCCGATCTGGGCCGCGCCTCCCCGCGCCTGCCGTCACCCGCGAGCCGCCCGAGCGTCGCCGCCTCTCCTCTCGTCGGCCGCCGCCTCTGCGGCGAGCCGCGCCACCTCGCCGCTCCGGCGACCGCGCCACCGCGCCCCACCGCGGCCGGGCCTCGCCGCCGCCCCGGTCGCCGCCCCTCGCCGCCGCCTCCCTCACTGGCCTGCTGTAACTTTGCATCTGTAGCTCCGTTTTGGACATATAGTATATCAAAATGTTCGTATCGACGAGTACATCATTTCATTCCATTGCACCATTTTCATTTGAGTTCATCTTGATGCCCGAAATGCTGTTAGAAGGAGGCTTCATGAGTTTAATTGTCAGATCTGCTAGTTCATCTTAGACTTTTGTCATTTTTGCCATGATTATTGTGTGCATGATATGCCTGTGAGTCCTTCATATGTTTTGTTAAGGATTTTGTCTTCTTTCCAGAGGTGCAACCCATGCATTTTTGTGATGTGTGTGGTGACTTGTGCAAGCTTGCAAAGTGAGGCACCCGGTAAATCTGTTTTCAGGGACTTGGTAGTTTTCACTAAGTCTGGGATTATTTATTTCATGATGCCATATGTTCATATTGTTTACTAGTGATCCGTGCCTCTTTTGAGGATCATCAGTAAGGGAGTTTTGTTAAACTTGTTATGCTCTATCCATACATGCCTTTGTTTGCAATTATGGGGCACCCTAGCTTGAGTCAATCGAGCTCTACTTTTGCTTCGTTGTGAATCTGGGCAGATCGTCAACTTGTTTGCGAATTTGCCGATGATATTGTAGTTGTTCCGTGCATGCTATGCCATTGTTCTTGCCATGTCTAGCTTGTATTTTGTGCCTTCTTTAGGGATGTATGCTTGTCTTGCCATGACTTGCACCGTGGTGAGTGCATCGAGCTCGTAAACATGCCTTCATGAGTTATGTTTCAGCATGTCCCAGTTTTCACTAAGTCTGAAAACTGATTATGTTTTTGCTATGTTCGTGTGCTTGTTAGTATATTTTTGTGATCCCTTTTGGCTCAAGGTCACTAAGGGACTTTTGTTAATCTTGTTGAGTAGCTCCATGCCATGTCTTTCTTTGTCATGTTCAGGTCTTGTAGCATGTTGTTTTGTTGCTCCGAAGAGGGCTATATGATCTGGAATTTCAGACAAGTGTTAATTTCACTAAGTCTGGAATCTGTTTTGCATTTGCGTTTTTTCCATGCTTGTTTGAAGCTCATAGTGGATGAATTGGCCGTAGCTCAGTGCTAGACTTTTATTAAGCATCTTGTGTGAATCCCTGCCATGTATGTTGTTGTCATGTTTGGTGGCTGTAGCATGTTCATTTCATTGCATTTAGATGCCTACTTGCTGTAAATCGCAGACCGGTGTCATTCTTAAATCGCCTGCCATTTCCAAACCGTAACTCCGATTCCGATGATCTTTATATCGTTTTCAAGCGATTTCATCCCATCTTTCCAGTGGCACACTTGGTTTTCCAAGTTGAGGCCAGGTTCATGCATTTCCTGTCATATCTTGCATTTTGCATCCCGCATCGCATCCCGCATAGCATGTCCTCATTGCATCTTATTGTTTGAGCTTGCACGTGGTTGATTGTATCCTTGTTGCTTGTTTGTCTTGTTTGGGTAGAGCCGGGAGACGAGTTCGCTATCAAGGAGCCCGTTGAGTTTACTTGTGAGGATCCAGTCAACTCTGACAACTGTGCAGGCAAGATGATCATACCCTCGAAATCACTACTATCTTTGCTATGCTAGTTTGCTCGCTCTTTTTCTATGCCAATGCTACGATGCCTACCTTTTGCTTGTCAGCCTCCCAATTGCCATGTTGAACCTCTAACCCACCATTGTCCTAGAAAACCGTTGATTGGCTATGTTACCGCTTTGCTCAGCCCCCCTTATAGTGTTGCTAGTTGCAGGTGAAGTTTGGAGGCCGTTCCTTGTTGGAACATTTATTTACTTGTTGGGATATCATTATATTGCCATGTTATCTTAATGCATCTATATACTTGGTAAAGGGTGGAAGGCTCGGCCTCTCGCCTAGTGTTTTGTTCCACTCTTGCCGCCCTAGTTTCCGTCATATCGGTGTTATGTTCCCGGATTTTGCGTTCCTTACGCGGTTGGGTTATAATGGGAACCCCTTGATATTTCGCCTTGATTAAAGCTTTTCCAGCAATGCCCAACCTTGGTTTTACCATTTGCCACCTAGCCTTTTCTTTCCCTTGGGTTCTGTAGACTCAAGGGTCATCTTATTTTAACCCCCCCCCCCGGCCAGTGCTCCTCTGAGTGTTGGTCCACCTGTCAGCTACCGGTGGCCACCAGGGGCAACTCTGGGCTGGCCTACCCGTACCTAAGACAATCTGAGTGTGCCCTGAGAAAGAGATATGTGCAGCTCCTATCGGGATTTGTCGGCACATTCGGGCGGTGTTGCTGGTCTTGTTTTAACTTGTCGAAGTGTCTTGAGTTACCGAGATACCGAGTCTGATCGGAACATCTTGGGAGGAGGTCTATTCCTTCGTTGACCGTGAGAGCTTGTCATGGGCTAAGTTGGGACTCCCCTACAGGGATTGAACTTTCGAAAGCCGTGCCCGCGGTTATGGGCAAATAGGAATTTGTTAATGTCCGGTTGTAGATAACTTGAACCTTAACTTAATTAAAATGAATTAACTGAGTGTGTTACCGTGATGGCCTCTTCTCGGCGGAGTCCGGGAAGTGGACACGGTGTTGGAGTAATGCTTGCGCAGGTTGTTCCTCTAGTTATTCACGCTCGCGCTTTGCCCCCTCTTCTCGCTCTCTTTTGCGAATAAGATAGCCACCATATATGCTAGTCGCTTGCTGCAGCTCCACATATATTTGCCTTACCCTTCCTATAAGCTTAAATAGTCTTGATCGCGAGGGTGCGAGATTGCTGAGTCCCTGTGGCTCACAGTTTACTGTTACACCAGATGCAGGGCCTGATGATACCGCTCCAGGAGACGCATATGAGCTCAAGTGGGAGTTCGACGAAGACTCTCAGCGATATTATGTTTCCTTTCCCGATGATCAGTAGTGGTGCCCAGTTGGGGGTGATTGGGACCGTGTCGCATGTTGGGTTTCTTCTATTTTGGCGCCGTAGTCAGGCCATGAGTGTTTTGGATGATTTAATGTTATTTATGTACTTGATTGACGTGGCGAGTGTAAGCCAACTATGCTATCTCCCCTTTATTATTCATATTACATGGGATGTTGTGAAGATTGCCTAACTTGCGACATATGCCTTCAATGCGATTATGTCTCTAAGTCGTGCCTCGACACGTGGGAGCTATAGTCGCATCGAGGGTGTTACATGCTAGAAGCCCCTTTTTCAGAGATAGAGGTGAAGGAAGCCATTTTTAGCAGCATTTTTGGGACTTGGTGAAAAATGATCTCTTGGATCTTTTCCAAGCCTTTCATAGAGGAGAGTTGGATCCAGCAACTTACTCATGGGGGGTCTATTGGGGTCAAGTTAAATAACTGTGAAAGTGATTTTTTCCTTGCTGGTAAAGGCCTTAGGCAAGGTGACCCCATCTCCCCGCTTTTGTTTAACTTAGTAGTGGACGTTCTTACTAAAATGCTGAGCAAAGCTGCTGATCATAGTCTGATTGCAGGGCTCTGTCCTGAGGTATGCCTTGGTGGCATCATCTGCCTTCAATATGCAGATGATACCATCCTTTTCTTAGACAATGACTCCACACGTGCTAGCAATCTGAAAACTGTTCTAACCTGGTTTGAACAAGTCTCAGGCATGAGAATCAACTACTCTAAAAGTGAACTCATCCCTATCAACATGGATGATCAGGAGTTAGCTGAGTTCCTCTCTATTCTAGTCTGTAATAAACGTAACTTCCCCATTAAGTACCTAGGTATCCCTCTCCATTATGATAAACTGAGGAGAGAGGATATCCAACCCCTTCTAGATAAAATCATTAAAAGGATTGCTGGGTGGAGGGGCAAGCTTCTCTCTTACAGAGGTAGATTGATCCTCATACAAGCTTGTTTGGCTAGCATTCCAGTGTATCTCCTCTCCTTCTTCAAGTTCCCTAAATGGACAGTGAACCTCATCAATTCTCAGATGTCTCATTGCTTGTGGAATGATTTTGAGGGAAATAGGAAGCTACACCTTGCTAATTGGGCCCTAGTCTCTATGAAAAAAGATTTTGGAGGCCTAGGCATACCTAACCTCTAAGAAATTAACATCTGTCTTCTAGGGTCTTGGATTAAAAGATTCTATGAGGAACACCTGAAACCCTGGAAGCTTCTTATTGCCCATAAATACCTAGGAAATAAACCTAATATTTTTGTCCCTTCCTCCACCCTAAGACCTCTAGATTCTGGAAAGGATTAAAATCTATTATGCATGCTGTGAAATTTGGCTACAGATGGAACATAGGGGATGGGAGCAGAACCAGGTTCTGGGAAGATAGTTGGTTTGGCACATCCCCCCTAGCAGTCCAATTTTGGCCTATTTACTCTGTCTGCAGTGAGCTTAACAAAAGTGTCAATGAAGTTTGGGACAGTCAATGCCTAAACCTCTCTTTAACAAAAGCATTACCGTTACTGCCGAGCCGGATGCCCTGATTTGGCAGCTGGACAATAAGGGGAAGTATTCCTCCAGCTCCCTCTATCATGTTGTCAACTTTAGAGGGGTTCAACCCGTGTTTATCCATGTTGTATAGAAATTGAGAGTTCCCCCTAAAATTCATGTATTTCTCTGGCTTCTCTCCCAAAACAAATTGATGATTAGGGATAACCTTAGGAAGAGACACATCATCAAACCCCTTGATTGTGTTTACTGCTTGGAACAAGAGTCTTGTTCTCACCTATTTTTTGAATGTATAGTTGCTAAACATCTCTGGGCCCACATTGAGGAATATTTCTCTAGTCAGATTGGCTCATCCTTCGAATCTGTCGCCAGATTCTGGATTGCTACCAAAAAGTGCTCAGTTTTAAACACTGTTAGCTCAGCTGTCCTTTGGTGCCTCTGGAAATATAGAAATGTTATGATTTTCAGTAACACCTCCTGGATTTCCATTCCGCAGGTCTTGAGGTTGATCAGGAACATGGTGAGGAACTGGGCGATTCTCTCCTCCGAATCGGACAAGGACAAGTTGATGAGCTTCGTGGAAACCCTAACAAGATCCCTCCAGAAACCGTTGGTGATCACTTGTGGCTGAACAAGGCTCGACCTGCTCTGGGGCTGGACCCGTGGGCTCGTCTCAAGATCTCTGATGAAGATGATGGGCACCTGGCGCCGAAAAAGAGGGACATCCACCATGCTACACCTTCCAGCCCGGTCTGTCCGCTTGCTTACTGGTCGCCACAGGCTGACATGGCCCCTCGGCTGAAGACCATGAAGGCTTCGCTGGACCCTCCTTGTGTCATTTGAGTGCTCTATCCTCTCTGCCTTTGGCACCGCTCGGGTGATTTGTGTTATTCAGAGAACTTGTTCTTCCACCCCCCTAGTTTGTAGCTTTTCTACCTTTGCTTTCGAACTGCTCTTTGAGCTGCTGTATCAGAATATGTTGTGGTTTCGTTCTCAGCAATGGAACTGGGGAGATGCTCCCTGTTTTTCTAAAAAAATATATTTCATATGTTATTATATATTATTTTTATTGTCATCATATATTTAACAGATACTTACATATGTAAGAAAACAATATCCCACATCTTATTAACTTATAAAAATAATTTCTTAACAAATAAAATCCTGGATTGTTTTGGCACAAAAATCCTAGTGATTGTGTACAAAAGCTTGGTAAGATTTAAGGACGAATGTAATAATATCACTTATTGTTTAAATATATTTATAACAAAATGCTCAGCCCCTTTTTATTTTTTTGATAACATTGCTGGCCCAAGCCAACATTATAATTAGAATCAGCCCAGCAAAATCGTGTATTTCGAGAAAGTGCAAATGGTCTGTAATTTTTTAGGAAATAAAATAAACAGGCCACATGAACGCTACATTATTTGTTCACCCAGCCCAGCTAATGGCTATAATTAAAAAAAGATCAAATTGACTATAAATTCTACCGCGCAAAAAAAAGACTGTAAATTCTGAAAAAATGGGTTGAATACGTGCCACATTTTTGGAGGCTGAAATGTGGGCCAATAGGTCGAAGTCAATGCAAGTCGTTGTCAATTTAGTCAACAAATTATTCTGACATGTTAGCCGTTGGATCTACATCCAACAACAGGCATCCATCTTCAATCTCTCGTCTTCTTCCTCCAGCGCCGTCGGGACCACCTCCCGCCTCCTGCTGCTAGCAGCTCTGCTTAGCACGCTTCGCTATGAAGCGCTACTGCACCATTGACCAGGCCATCCCTCCACCCCTCCAGACCTCCTGTTCTTCTCCACCAACTGTCGAACCACACCGCACTAGAACCAGTTAACCCTTGTACACCTCTCCGTCTGCGACTCTACTCCCGCGTCTTCCCATCTCCGGCTCGTTGCTGTCCGGGGCCTTTCCGTCGTCCACCACCTTGGATGCGCTCGGCGCGACGTGGTGAACATGGTCAACGAACGACACCATCGGAAGTAGACTGTGCGTGGAGAGGCTGACAGCTGGGTCCACGGCCGCACACAAGGAAATGCCTCCTTATTTCGTGCAAAATAATGATTCCTCCACCTGACATCTGGGACCCACCAGAAGGGCCTCTGTATTTCGCAAAATAAAGTGCCCCCCGCTGACATGTCGGACCCAACAGCTATCTTCGCACGCAAGGAAGTGCCTCCTTATTACGCACAAAAAAATGAATATTCCCCCTGCCAGCTGGAACCCAGCATAGTGGGAGGCTGACTTGTGGGCCTACCAAGTTGACGGGGACGGAGGGCTTTATCAACTTAGTCAATATGAATGATTCTAGCTCATGTTACCGTATGATGTTCATCCAACGGCCGTAGTGCTTCTTCAACCTCTGGTCTTCTTACTCCAGCCGCCCAAACCAGCATCGGTCGTGCCATGTGCTCCTGCCTCCCGTGGCCGGCTGTGATGCCGCGGAGGCCTCACCGCCCCCTACTACTCCCACCGCTGGCTAGGCCATCCCTCTAATCACCCACACCCCCTGTTAATCTGCGGCGACAGCAGCCTCAAACCGCAGCCGAACCAGTGAACCCTCGTACTCCTCTTCACGTGGGCATCCACTACTGCGTCTTCCCCGGCTCCGAGTTGTCCCCTTCCTAGTCCTCGTCGTCGTCCACCGCCCTGGTGCTCTCGACGCGGTGTGGTCAACGTGGTTAACGGCTGACTTCCATCGGAAGAGTACTGTACGTGCAGAGGCTGACAGCTGGGTCCACGGCAGCCGCAAGGAAGTGCCTCCTTATTACGCGGAAAATAATTATTCCTCCACCTGACAGCAGGGACCCACCGGACGGGCCACCAGTATTTTGCGAAAAAAATCGTTTCCCCCTGACTGCTGGGACCCACCAGAGGGGCCACCGTATTTCGTGAAAAAAACGTTCCCCCCGCTATCAGCTCGGACCCACCAGAAGTGCCTCCTTATTATGCACAAAAAAATGAATACTCCCCCGGCTAGCTGGGACCCACCTTGCTGGGAGGCTGACTTGTGGGCCTACTAAGTTGACAGGGATGAAGGGCTTTGTCAACTTAGTCAATATGAACGATTCTAGCTCCAGTGACTGTACGATGTCCATCCATCGGCCGTAGTGCTTCTTCAACCTCTGGTCTTCTTGCTCCAGCCACCCAAAGCAACGCTGGTCATGCCGCATGCTCCTGCCTCCCTGGCCGGCTATGCTGCCGCAGAGGCCTCACCACCCCTACTATTCCCACCGCTGGCCAGGCCCTGCGGCGACGGCAGCCTCACACCGCAGCCGAACCAGTGAACCCTCGTAGTCCTCTCCGCGCGGGCTTCCACTGCCGCGTCGTCCCCTTCCTAGGCCTCGCCGTCGTCCACCGCTGTGGTGCTCTCGTGCAGCGTGGTCAACGTGGTCAAGGAACGACTTCCATCGGAAGAGTACTGTACGTGGAGAGGCTGGCAGCTGGGTCCATGGCCACAGCCCAATTTTTTTGTGATTTGCCAAGTAAGTCGCTTTGTCTGGCCTGTTGGGCTGCAAATCTTTCAAGACGAGGAGAGCTTTCATTCGGTTGGCCGAGAAAATGGCCCATCAGTAATGAGAAATGGGTTGTATATTTTTAAAACACATCAAACCGGCAATTAGTTTCAAATATATTTTTTTCATTTCTAGATTTTAAATTATATTAATTTTATGCATGGAGAATTTGTTGGATTTTATATTGATATACATTTATTTTTAAAATCAGTTTGAATGTGAGTCGAAATTTTGGGATTAAAAACAGTTCGGACCGCACCGAAATATGCAAAATTTCTTATAATTTTTTAACCGTTGCAACAATATGGGCTGCAATGCTAACAAAAAGAATATGGGCTCCAAAAAAACCTTAAGAATTACCAAATGGGTTGTAAATTATTAGAATAATGGCAGATGGGTTGTATGTTGTTTTCCACAGATTTGAGGCTTTCCTAAAAAAAAGGTTGACGCACAAGCACTGACTGTTGGATGTCCATCCAACGGCCGTCGTGCTTCTTCAACCTCTGCTCTTCCCGCTCCAGCCGCTCAAACAAGCACCGGCGGGACTGCCTGCTCCCTCCTCCTCGTGGCCAGCTGTGCTGCCGCGCAGGCCTCACCGCCCGACCGTACTCCCATCGCTGGCCTAGCCATCCCTCTACTCACCCACACCTGCTGTTATTCTCCGGCGACGGCAGACGAACCAGTAAACCCTCGTACAGTCGTACTCCCCTCCGCGTGGGAAACAACTGTCGAGTCTTCCCTGCCTCCGTGTCGTCCCCTTCCTAGGCCTCGCCGTCGTCCACTGCCCTAGTGCTCTCGGCGCAGCGTGGTCAACGTGGTCAAGGAATGACTTCCATCGGACGTGGACTATACGTGGAGAGGCTGACAGCTGGGTCCACCGCGGCAGCAAGGAAGTGCCTCCTTATACGCGGAAAATAATGATTCCTCCATCTGACAGCAGGGACCCACCGGACGGGCCACCGTATTTCGTGAAAAAAAGTTTCCCCCCTGACTACTAGGACCCACCAGCTACACTTTCGCACGCAAGGAAGTGCGTCCGGGCAAAAAAACGATTCGCCCCCCTGACTGCTGGGATCCACCAGCTACATCTTCGCACGCAAGGAAGTGCGTCCGGGCAAAAAAAAACCAAAACGATTCGCCCCCCTAACTGCTGGGACCCACCAACCCCCCGACTGTTGGGACCCACAAGCTACATCTTCGCATGCAAGGAAGTGCGCCTGGGCAAAAAAAAAACGATTCGCCCCCTAACTGATGGGACCCACCAGCTACATCTTCACAGGCAAGGAAGTGCCTGACAGTCGGGACCCACCTGGTCGAAGCATATGTGGCGTTGCCATTCTGGTCACGAACGTGTATGTACATATATACTGGTGGATGTAGAGGCGTGCACGTGTCGTAGTAGAGGCGGCCAGGGTGCAAGAAAGAAAATACGGCCACGTATGTGTACATACGGGCGGGGTCTTGAACGCCTACTCGCGCATACGTACAGCGAGGGCTCATGTACATGGCTGGGTCGGAATAGAGAAACAACGTCGTCATCGTGTTCATGGGGAGGCAACGGAATGCGCCGTGTTCATCGGGAGGGTCGAAACGGAATGCGTGTTTGTGTTCATCGGGAGGGCTTGGGCGGAAGGTGATGGAAATGAGGCCTGGCGTACCGCACAACGGAGGAAACAGACCTCCTACGGTCGAAACGGGGGTCCTGTTGATCGGGAGGGGTGTGGGGTACCACAAAACGGAGGAAACAGACCTCCTACGGTCGAAACGGGGGTCCTGTTGATCGGGAGGGGTGTGGCGTACCGCAAAATGGAGGAAACGGACCTCCTACGGTCAAAACGGGGGTCCTGTTGATCGGGAGGGGTGTGGCGTACCGCAAAACGGAGGAAACGGACTTGTGTTGGAGCGCTACGGTCGAAACGGGGGTCCTGTTCATCAGGAGGGGTGTGGCGTACCGCAAAACGGGACTCCATGGGATACTGTTCATCTCCATCGTCGACCCCCTCCAGCCTCCACGAGCTACTGTTCATCCACCGTCGACCTCCTCCAGCCTCCATGGGCTCCTGTTCATCCAGCCTCCACCGCGCGCTACTCCACCGGCTACTGTTCAACCACCCCTCCACCGGCTACTGTTCATCCAGCCCTCCACACCACGGGGTCCTGTTCAACCACCCCTCCACGGGCACCCCTCCACCGTCTACTGTTCATCCTGCCCTCCACAACACGGGGTCATGTTCATCCACCCCTCCACGGGCACCCCTCACCGTCTACTGTTCATCCAGCCCTCCACCACACCACGGGGTCATGTTCATCCAGAGGCAACGCCACCGCTCACTGTTCATCCAACCCCCCCCCCACAACACTCACTGTTCATCCCATCGATCGGCTTCAGTTAGCAGCAGTAGCCAAGGAATCGCTCGATCGGGTTCAGTTAACAGCCATCGATCGATCGCTCGGGTTCAGTAACGCGTAGCCTGCAGTGCAATTGCTCGGGTTCAGTTAGAGCCCAACGCCTCGCTCGGGTTCAGTTAGAGCCAACGCCTCGCACACACGCGCGTATGTGTACGAGAGAAACGCTCATCGCTTGGCCCCCGACCTCCCACCGTAACCGGGAACTCCCCGAAATTTTCCTCCCCCTCGCTGCTACCATGGTTTTTCCGTCATGGACGGCCCAAAGAATGTCATGCAGCTGCGTCTCCGGCCCGCCCAGGACGAAAAGCCCATTTTCTGTCATGATTTTTTGTCATAGAAGTAGGAGCCCACCACATCTATGATGATACCGGGTTTTGTCACAATTATCGTCATAGAAGTGTCATATGTATGACAGAAAAAAAATTCGTTCGGCCCAAAATGTCACGGATGTGTCTTTTTTTGTAGTGTTCTATAATGAAAAATTCTCACTAGTATATGAAAGTGACAAAACAAGAGACTCTCTATCATGAAGATCATGGTGCTACTTTGAAGCACAAGTGTGGCAAAGGATAGTAGCATTGTCCCTTCTCTCTCTTTCTCTCTTTTTTTATTTTTATTTTTTTATTTGGGCCTTTTCTTTTTTTATGGCCTTTCTCTTTTTTTGGGCCTTCTCTTTTTTATGGCCTTTTTCTTTTTTTATTCCTCACTTCGGACAATGCTCTAATAATGATGATCATCACACTTCTATTTATTTACAACTCAATGATTACAACTCGATACTAGAACAAAGTGTGAATCTATATGAATGCCTCCGGCGGTGTACCGGGATGTGCAATGATTCATGAGTGACATGTATGAAAGAATTATGAACGGTGGCTTTGCCACAAATACGATGTCAACTACATGATCATGCAAAGCAATATGACAATGATGATGCGTGTCATAATAAACGGAACGATGGAAAGTTGCATGGCATCTCGGAATGGCTATGGAAATGCCATAATAGGTAGGTATGGTGGCTGTTTTGAGGAAGATATAAGGAGGTTTATGTGTGACAGAGCGTATCATATCATGGGGTTTGGATGCACCGGCGAAGTTTGCGCCAACTCTCAATGTGATAAAGGGCAATGCACGGTACCGAAGAGGCTAGCAATGATGGAAGGGTGAGATTGTGTATAATCCATGGACTCAACATTAGTCATAAAGAACTTACATACTTATTGCAAAAATCTACAAGTCATCAAAAACCTCGGCACTATGCGCATGCTCCTAGGGGGATAGATTGGTAGGAAAAGACCATCGCTCGTCCCCGACCACCACTCATAAGGAGGACAATCAAATAACACCTCATGTTTCAAATTTGTTACATAACGTTTACCATACGTGCATGCTACGGGACTTGCAAACTTCAACACAAGCATTTCTCAATTTCACAACTACTCAACTAGCACGACTTTGATATTATTACCTCCATATCTCAAAACAATCATCAAGCATCAAACTTCTCTTAGTATTCAAAACACTCATAAGAAAATTTTACTAATCTTGAATACCTAGCATATTAGGATTTTAAGCAAATTACCATGCTATTTAACACTCTCAAAATAATATAAGTGAAGCATGAGAGTTCATCTATTTCTTCAAAATAAAACTACCACCATGCTCTAAAAGGTATAAGTGAAGCACTAGAGCAAATGACAAACTACTCTGAAAGATATAAGTGAAGATCAATGAGTAGTTGAATAATTATGCAACTATGTGAAGACTCTCTAACATTTAATAATTTCAGATCTTGGTATTTTATTCAAAGAGCAAGAAAAGCAAAATAAAATGGCATCTAAGAATTGCAAACATCATGTGAAGAAGCAAAAACTTAGGATCAACCGATTCTAACCGATAGTTGTTGAAGAAGAATGGTGGGATGCCAACCGGGCATCCCCAAGCTTAGACGCTTGAGACTTCTTGAAATATTATCTTGGGGTGCCTTGGGCATCCCCAAGATTGAGCTTTTGTGTCTCCTTAATTCCTCTCATATCACGGTCTCCCTAAATCTCAAAAGCTTCATCCACACAAAACTCAACAAGGACTCGTGAGATAAGTTAGTATAAACCATTGCCAAAACCTTATCATACTCTAATGTAGCAAATCATTAAAATTATTATTAAACATTGCATACTAAATGTCTCTGCATATTTAATAGTCCTATCCTCAAATAGAATCATTAAAGAAGCAAACATATGCAAACAATGCAAACATAACAGCAATCTGCCTAAACAGGACAGTCTGTAAAGAATGCAGCAACATCCACACTTCCCTAGCTCCAAAAATTATGAAATAAAATTCCCACTGTAGTAAATTTATCAGAGCTTAATATGCAAAAGGTTTCAACATTTTATCACATTCTGAATTTTCTAGGGAATTATTGCAACAGCGGTAAACTTTCCGTTTTCAAACAGCAACATGTACACTTGTAACATAGGCATAGTAAAGGCTATCAATGCCACTTTTATTGAAATAAAAGATACAAAACATTGTTCTAAATATTAGCAAGCAAATCCTAACAAAATAAATTGACACTCCAAGCAAAACACATATCATGTGGTGAATAAAAATATAGCTCCAAGTAAAGTTACCGATGAACGAAGACGAAAGTGAGGATGCCTTCCGGGGCATCCCCAAGCTTAGGATCTTGGTTGTCCTTGAATATTACCTTGGGGTGCCTTGGGAATCCCCAAGATTAGGCTCTTGCCACTCCTTATTCCATAGTCCATCGAATCCTTACCCAAAACTTGAAAACTTCACAACACAAAACTTAACAAAAAACTCGTAAGCTCCGTTAGTATAAGAAAATAAATCACCACTTCAAGGTACTGTAATGAACTCATTATTTATTTATATTGGTGTTAAACCTACTGCATTCCAACTTCTCTATGGTTTATAAACTATTTTACTAGCCATAGATTCATCAAAATAAGCAAACGACACAATGAAAACAGAATCTGTCAAAAACAGAACAGTCTGTAGTAATCTGGATCAAACGTATACTTATGAACTCATAAAATTCTCAAATAAATTTATGGACCTGAGTAATTTATCTATTAATCATATGAAAAACGAATTAACTAAATAGCACTCTCCAAATAAAAATGGCAGCAATTCTCGTGAGCGCTAAAGTTTCTGTTTTTTACAGCATGATCAACAAGACTCTCCCCGAGTCTTCCCAAAGGTTCTACTTGGCACAAACACTAATTAAAAGCATAAAACCACATATAAACAGAGGCTAGATGAATTATTTATTACTAAACAGGAACAAAAATCAAGGAATAAAAATAAAGTTAGGTTGCCTCCCAACAAGCGCTATCGTTTAACGCCCTAGCTAGGCATGATGATTTCAATGATGCTCACATAAAAGATAAGAATCGAAACATAAAGAGAGCATCATGTAGAATATGACTAGCACATTTAAGCCTAACCCACTTCCTATTCATAGGGATTTTTTGAGCAAACAACTTATGGGAACAAGAATCAACTTGCATAGGAAGGTAAAACAAGCATAACTTCAAAATTTTAAGCATATAGAGAGGAAACTTGATATTATTGCAATTCCTACAAGCATATGTTCCTCCCTCATAATAATTTTCAGTAGAATCATGAATGAATTGAACAATATAACCAGCACCTAAAGTATTCTTTTCATGATCTACAAGCATAGAAATTTTATTACTCTCCATATAAGCAAAATTCTTCTCAATCGGAATAGTGGGAGTATCATAAGAGACTCGAATACTATAAATTGTTTCCACATTAAAAGAGTAATGTTCAGAGAAGGGGTAATCATAATCATGACAAGTTTTATAAATATAATCACTACTTTTTATAGCATAAGTATCATCACAATAATCATCATAAGTAGGAGGCATGCTATCATCATTATAAACTAGCATATCAAAACTTAGGAGACTAAAAATATCATCTTCATTAATCATAACTTCCCCAAGCTTGGGACAAACATTAATTGCAGAAAATATATTCTCAAAAACATCATATTCATCAAACATAGCATCCCCAAGCTTGGGCCTTTTCATATCATAAGCATAATCACTCTCATCATTAATAGTATGGATAGCACCAATAGTATAGCAATTATCATATTCTTCCAAGCAAGTGTCAAAAAGATTTTCAAGATCATAAGAAGTATCATTATATTCCACAATCATATTTTCATGAGGCACAATAGTAATAGGAGCAGCACTATTTGGGAGAGATATCTTTTTACCTCTCTTCCTTTTTCTTTTCTTCTTCTTCACCACATCATGTGTGGGTTCAATCTTCTTTTTGGAGCTCCTTATTAATGAGATTGGTTGAATAGGAGGCTCATCCTCGTTACCTGATTCATCATAAGAAATAATAGGAGGATATTGGGAAGACTCTTCCCTTTCATTAGTATTCTCTTCATCTTCTATTTGTTTTATTTCCTTTATGTAATTGGTAATATAAGGATTTTAATACAATTCACCGCACAATACATATAAATTTCCTCTAGATCAAAACCAAGAAGTTTATAACGAGCAAATTCTAGAAGATGTTTAGTTATACGTTTCATTTCTTCGTAGCCCATAAGCAAACTAAGTTCATTATAATGTGCAAGGGAAATCAAGTCATCACAATTTTTGGACATGATTAGATCATGAAACAATTTGCATCGAATAGCTAAATGACCACTTTCATTGCAAAGTCCACAAGTACGGCCAAGAAAATTTAAATTTTCAGCACAATCATCTAGCCTTTCTTACAACAATTTAGTTTCTAAGTACTTATGCCTCATGCAATATCTATCTTCCCTATTTGGTGTGTACTTACAAACCCAATGCACTCCACAAAAATTGACATGTTTATAGGAGACATCATCACTAGTGCAATCATCATTAGTATCATGGATATTCAAAGAATTCGTACTAACAACATTGCAATCATGGTCATCATTCAAATATTTAGTGCCAAACATTTTATAGATTTCTTCTTCTAGCACTTGAGCACAATTATCCTTTCCATCATACTCACGAAAGATATTAAAAAGGTGAAGCGTATGAGACAAACTCAATTCCATTTTTTATAGTTTTCTTTTATAAACTAAACTAGTGATAAAACAAGAAACTAAAAGACTTGATTGCAAGATCTAAAGATATAACTTCAAGCACTCACCTCCCCGGCAACGGCGCTATAAAAGAGCTTGATGTCTACTACACAACCTTCTTCTTGTAGACATTGTTGGGCCTCCAAGTGCAGAGGTTTGTAGGACAGTAGCAAATTTCCCTCAAGTGGATGACCTAAGGTTTATCAATCCGTAGGAGGCGTAGGATGAAGATGGCCTCTCTCAAGTAACCCTGCAACCAAATAACAAAGAGTCTCTTGTGTCCCCAACACACCCAATACAATGGTAAATTGTATAGGTGCACTAGTTCGGCGAAGAGAGGGTGATACAAGTGGTATATGGATAGTAGATAAAGGTATTTGTAATCTGAAATTATAAAAGCAGCAAGGTAACTAATGATAAAAGTGAGCACAAACGGTATTGCAATGCTAGGAAACAAGGCCTGCGTTTCATACTTTCACTAGTGCAAGTCCTCTCAACAATAATAACATAATTGGATCATATAACTATCCCTCAACATGCAACAAAGAGTCACTCCAAAGTCACTAATAGCTGAGAACAAGCGAAGAGATTATGGTAGGGTGCGAAACCACCTCAAAGTTATTCTTTCCAATCAATCTATTGGGCTATTCCTATAAGTGTCACAAACAGCCCTAGAGTTCATACTAGAATAACACCTTAAGACACAAATCAACCAAAACCCTAATGTCACCTAGATACTCCAATGTCACCTCAAGTATCTGTGGGTATGATTATACGATATGCATCACACAATCTCAGATTCATCTATTCAACCAACACATAGAACCTCAAAGAGTGCCCCAAAGTTTCTACCGGAGAATCACGACGAAAACGTGTGCCAACCCCTATGCATAGGTTCATGGGCGGAACCCGCAAGTTGATCACCAAAACATACATCAAGTGAATCACGTGGTATCCCATTGTCACCACAGATACGCACGGCAAGACATACATCAAGTGTTCTCAAATCTTTAAAGACTCAATCCGATAAGATTTCTTCAAGGGGAAAACTCAATTCATTACAAGAGAGTAGAGGGGGAGGAGAAACATCATAAGATCCAACTACAATAGCAAAGCTCGCGGTACATCAAGATCGTACCACCTCAAGAACACGAGAGAGAGAGAGAGAGATCAAACACATAGCTACTGGTACATACCCTCAGCCCCGAGGGAGAACTACTCCCTCCTCGTCATGGAGAGCACCGGGATGATGAAGATGGCCACCGGAGAAGGATTGCCCCCTCCGGCAGGGTGCCAGAACGGGTCTAGATTGGTTTTCGGTGGCTAGGGAGGCTTCTGGCGGCGGAACTCCTGATCTATTGTCTCTTCTGGAAGTTTTTGGGTACGTGAATATATATGGGTGCAGGAAGTACGTCGGTGGAGCTTCGGGGGCCCCACGAGGCAGGGGGGCGCGCCCCCACCCTCATGAGAACCTCCCTTGGCTCCTGACGTGGGGTCCAAGTCCATCCGGTAGCTTTCCTTTCAAAAATAACTTCTCCAGTTGATTTCGTTCCATTTCGACTCCGTTTGATATTCCTTTTCTTCGAAACACTTAAATAGGCAAAAAAACAACAATTCTGGGATGGGCCTCCGGTTAATAGGTTAGTCCCAAAAATAATATAAAAGTGGATAATAAAGCCCAATATTGCCCAAAATAGTAGATAACATAGCATGGAGCAATCAAAAATTATAGATACGTTGGAGATGTATCAGTATGCGTTTGACTGATATGCTTAAAATGAATCCTTATGCTAAGTATATGAAAGATATTGTTACTAATAAAAGAAAGATACCGGAAGCTGGAATTTCCACCATGCTTGCTAATTATACTTTTAAGGGTGGAATACCTAAGAAGCTAGGAGATCCAGGAGTACCAACTATACCATGCTCCATTAAAAGAAACTATGTTAAAACTGCTTTATGTGATCTTGGAGCCGGTGTTAGTGTTATGCCTCTCTCTTTGTATCGTAGACTTGATTTGAATAAGTTGACACCTACTGAAATATCTTTGCAAATGGCTGATAAAATCAACTGCTATACCTGTCGGTATTTGTGAGGATGTGCCTGTTGTAGTCGCAAACGTTACTATTTTAACGGACTTTGTTATTCTTGATATTCCCGAGTAGTATGTCTATTATTCTTGGAAGACCCTTTTTGAATATTGCAGGGGCTGTTATTGATTGCAACAAGGGCAATGTCACTTTTCATGTTAATGGTAATGAGCATACGGTACACTTTCCGAGGATTTTATTGGAAAAATTCCATCGATTATTTTTGGAGGTTTTGAATTTCCTCTTCCTACTATCAAGAAGAAATATGATATTCTTATTGTTGGGGATGTGCATATCCCCGTTGAGGTAACCTAGTGTTATTCGAAAATTCTCCGGTTCCATGTTATTCAGAATGAGTTTGTTAACAAGACCTGATCAACCTTGTTAGTGGATTCCTTTTGATGAGCATGAGATGGATGAAGTTGGAAAGCACAACCTTTTGTACCTTTTACTTTCTGTTATTTATATTGAAATAATGTAAAAATAGTACTTTTCTGTCTGTTTTTTGATTTATCCGTGCAATATAAAAATACCCCGAAAATAAAAGTTCTCCAAATGCCCTGAAATTTAAATATGATTTTTTTTCTGGAATATTTGAGAATATTTGGCACTGAGAACACAGCAGGGCGAGCTGGCACCTGGCCACGAGGGTCCAGGGCGCGCCCACCCCCTAGGCACGCCCCCCTACCTCATGGGCCCATGGTGGCTCCCCTCCACTCATTCCTGCACCCATACACTTCTTATTCCTCCCAAAAAATCACTATCCAGCTCAAGCACGAGTTCTAGCTCATTTTGCTGCGATTTTTGATCTCCTTGCTCAAAGCACCTCTCACAAAACTGCTTTGGGGGGTTGTTCCTTGGTATGTGACTCCTCCGTTGGTCCAATTAGTTTTTGTTCTAGTGCTTTATTCATTGCAAATTTGTGCTGCCTAGGTGGCCATGTTCTTGAGCTTGCATGTCAAATTTATATGGTTCCAAGTAGTTCTAATGCATGATATAGGCTCTAGGCACTTGTAGGAGTAGTTGCTATAAATTTTGTTGAGTTTGGTTTACTTTTATTTGAAGTTACTAAAAATTTCAGAAATTTTTCAGAAGAAGAAATATGTTTAGGAAAATGTACCAAGGAGGTCCTTCAAGGAAGCAAGGACCCAGGCTTGCAATGCGTGATGCTGATGATGAGCCACCAAGAGACGCTCCAGTGCGGCCTTGTGAGTGGCCTTCAGAGGACTTCATGGATCGAGCAGGAATTAAGGAAGAATTTAACGCATATTTGCGTAACGCTGATCTTGTGAGCTTCGAGGCAGAAAAGTGTCGCCAATACCACTATCTCACTAGTTCCTTTGTGAGGAGGTTTGAATTTTCATCTTCACGCAATTCTCAAACTGTCATGTTTGATTTACGAAAATTCTTATACTATGGACTTAGAGGATTTTACCACTGCTTGCAAACTTCCACAATGGGGTAGTACTAGTGAACCTCGCAAATTTGAGTTTAGAGATTTTCTTGCTAGTATAACTATGGGGGAATCTAAAGATATAGCACAAGCTACCATAGGGAGCATTCATTTTCCTGATATACATTATTTCGCTCTCTTCATAGATAGGTGCATAAATGCTAAAGATGAAGCATGTCATATGTGTGTGCCTGACCTCAGTGTTCTTAGGAGTGTTGTGTTAGGAGATAAATCTTATAACTTGGGAGCCATTGTTGCACGTAGGTTGCATCATAGTAGATTTCATGGAGATTATTTTGGTGGAATTTATGCAACCAGTATAGCTAATTTTCTTTGTATAACCATACGCGAGGATGATATTGAATTGCCTCTTGCTTATTTGGATTATGAGGCTATGGTTCGTCATCATTTTGTTGAGAGGAATGATCAGTTCCTCTAGTATCGACTAATCTTTGACAGACGGCGCACCTATCACGTTGATATCCCTGCTTCTACTTTCTTTGACTTTCAGGCAAAAGGAAGATATTTTATAACCAGAGAGGAGGCGGAAGAGTATAAGAGGAGGGCTGAGATAGCTCGCCTCCAAGCTGCAGCCCATGATGCAATGACTGCTGCATCTGAGTACGACCCTAACTACAACTTTGGATATCCGCCGGGCCATCCATGGCATTACACCAACTTAGGCCAAAAGCACAAGCTTAGGGGAGTACGTATTTCCCACCGACATTACCTTCATGTTCAAACACTCATTGCTAGTTGTCGGTGCTCATACTTTTTCATTGTATCATCCATACTAGTTTATTTCCTTTTTATGCTTTCTTCTTGTGTGTTTGATAAACCTTAAGAAAAAACCCCAAAAAATTAGTTGTAGCTTTTAGCTAGCTTTAATTCCTATGCTTGTAGTAGTAATTAAAAAGAAAACCCAAAAAGATATTTTGTTCTTCTTTTGCTTGTTGGGAGCTTTCCTGTGTAGATAGTTTTATTTCTTTTGTTTTCTTTGGGGGTCGATAAGAGAAGACTATAATTAAATTGTTGAAGTGACTCCTGTATGCATTATTGTTGATTTAACCAAGAGTCCATATTGCCTTGTCTTCTCCTGTTTATTGAATGCTTGCAGATTCCAGCTTAGTCCAATGCACGTGCACTATTATTATTATTCACATCATTCGGTCGTGCAAGTGAAAGGCAATTATGATGATATATGATGGACTGATTGAGATGGGAGAAGCTGGTATGAACTCGACCTCTCTTGTTTTTGTAAATATGACTAGTTCATCGTTCCTGATTCAGCCTATTATGAATAAACATGTTTGCAATGACAATTAGAGATTATAGTTGCTTATGTCATGCTTAATTAGCTAGGAGCTTATAATGGTTTACCTTGCGTGCCAACATGCTATTAAAATGGCTGTGATGTGGTATGATAGGGTGGTATCCTCTTTTGAACGATTCGAGTGGCTTGACTTGGCACATGTTCATGCATGTAGTTGAAACAAAATCAACATAGCCTCTACGATATTTATGGTAATGCTGCATTATATCCTACTCATGCTTGCATTCGGTGTTGATTAATTTTAATGCATGTTCTTGACTATTGTCGCTCTCTAGCTGGTCGCTTCCCAGTCTTTTTGTAGCCTTCACCTGTACTAAGCGGGAATACTGCTTGTGCATCCAATCCCATAACCCCCAAAGTTATTCCATATGAGTCCACCATACCTACCTATATACGGTATCTACCTACCGTTCCAAGTAAATTTGTATGTGCCAAACTCTAGACCTTCAAATAAACATTCTGTTTTGTATGCTCGAATAGCTCATGTATCAACTAGGGCTGTCCGTATCTTCCATGTTAGGTGGGTTATTCTCAAGAGTGGACTCCGCTCCTCACTCACAAGAAAATGGCTGGTCACCGGGATGCCCAGTCCCATGCTTTATGCAAATCAAATCAAAATAATTGCAAACAAAACTCCCCGGGGACTGTTGTTAGTTGGAGGCACTCGTTGTTTCGAGCAAGCCATGGATTGATGCTTGATGGTGGAGGGGGAGTATAAACTTTACCATTCTGTTTGGGAACCGCCTATAATGTGTGTAGCATGGAAGATATCGCCATCTCTTGGTTGTTATGTTGACTATGAAAGTATACCGCTCAAAATATTATTCACCTCTATTTCAAAATCGAGCTCTGGCACCTCTACAAATCCATGCTTCCCTCTGCGAAGGGCCTATCTATTTACTTTTATGTTGAGTCATCATCCTCTTATTAAAAAGCACCAGTTGGAGAGCACCGCTGTCATTTACATTCATTATTGTTAGTTTAAATTGAGTATGACTTGACTGGATCTCTTTTACCATGAATTACAATGTCTAGTCAGTCCTTGATCTTTAAAGGTGCTCTGCATTTATGTTTTGCAGTCTCAGAAAGGGCTAGCGAGATGCCATCTTGTTATATCATATTATGATTGTTTTGAGAAAGTGTTGTCATCCGAGATTTATTATTATTGCTCACTAGTTGATTATGCCATTGATATGAGTAAACATGAGGCCTAAGAGCTATTGAGAATATGGTTAGTTCATAATCTTTGCTGAAAACTTGAATGCTGGGTTTACATATTTACAACAACAAGAGCAAATAGAGTTTGTAAAAGTTTTTCTTTATCACTTTCAGTTTATCAACGGAACTGCTTGAGGACAAGCAAAGGTTTAAGCTTGGGGGAGTTGATACGTCTCCGTCGTATCTACTTTTCCAAACACTTTTGCCCTTGTTTTGGACTCTAACTTGCATGATTTGAATGGAACTAACCCGGACTGATGTTGTTTTCAGCAGAATTGCCATGGTGTTATTTATGTGCAGAAACAAAAGTTCTCAGAATGACCTAAAACTCCACGAAGATTATTTTTTGAAATAATAAAAAATACTGGCAAAGAATCAAGGCCAGGGGGCCACACCCTAGCCACGAGGGTGGGGGCGCACCTGCCCCCCCCCCCCGGGCGCCCCCCTGCCTCGTGGGCCCCTGGAGCTCCACCGACCTCAACTCTAACTCCATATATTCGTGTTCTGGGAGAAAAAATAAATAAGAAGGATTCATCGCATTTTACGATACGGAGCCGCCGCCAAGCCCTAAAACCTCTCGGGAGGGCTGGTCTGGAGTCCGTTCGGGGCTCCGGAGAGGGGAATCCGTCGCCGTCATCACCATCAACCATCCTCCATCACCAATTTCATGATGCTCACCGTCGTGCGTGAGTAATTCCATCGTAGGCTTGCTGGACGGTGATGGGTTGGATGAGATTTATCATGTAATCGAGTTAGTTTTGTTAGGGTTTGATCCCTAGTATCCACTATGTTCTGAGATTGATGTTGCTATGACTTTGCTATGCTTAATGCTTGTCACTAGGTCCCGAGTGCCATGATTTCAGATTTGAACCTATTATGTTTTCATGAATATATGTGAGTTCTTGATCCTATCTTGCAAGTCTATAGTCACCTACTATGTTTTATGATCCGACAACCCCGAAGTGACAATAATCGGGACCACTCCCGGTGATGACCGTAGTTTGAGGAGTTCATGTATTCACCACGTGTTAATGCTTTGGTCCGGTACTCTATTAAAAGGAGGCCTTAATATCCCTTAGTTTCCACTAGGACCCTGCTACCACGGGAGGGTAGGACAAAAGATGGCATGCAAGTTCTTTTCCATAAGCACGTATGACTATATTCGGAATACATGCCTACATTACATTGATGAATTGGAGCTAGTTCTGTGTCACCCTAGGTTATGACTGTTACATGATGAACCACATCCGGCATAATTCTCTATCACCGATCCATTGCCTACGAGCTTTCCATATATTGTTCTTCGCTTATTTACTTTTCCATTGCTATTGTTATCATCACTACAAAACACCAAAAATATTACTTTTGCTATCGTTACCCTTTGCCACCGTTACCACTACTATCATATTACTTTGCTACTAAATACTTTGTTGTAGATATTAAGTTATCCAGGTGTGGTTGAATTGACAACTCAGTTGCTAATACTTGAGAATATTCTTTAGCTCCCCTTGTGTCGAGTCAATAAATTTGGGTTGAATACTCTACCCTCGAAAACTGTTGCGATCCCCTATACTTGTGGGTTATCAGCAACTCTTCAAGAAGTAACCACTGAACTCTCCGGCTTAAAGCACCGTGTCTCTCAGATGGTTTTTGCTATCTTTGGTGAGTTGCTTTGCTAATCATCAAAAAGTGAATCCTTGTCATGTTAATATAAACCACCATTAACCAAACTATGATTTTTCAGGTCCCAGGAGCAGAAACCTTAACCAGGACATGCTTGTGAAGCTCAAAGTTGTCTACACGCTCGTCAAATAGCTGTACACCGGAACTCAACGTGCACTGGCTGCAATTTCTCCAATGAATCAGGCACCTACTCTTTTTGATAGATGTCTTGAAAAAACTTTCCGTGCTTCCTGCTAGAATGGAGGAAATGAAGCAATCGTCTGCGAGAGCCGATGCTGTGACGGCTTTGAGCCGGGCCAAGGCATGGGTACTAGAGCTTGACCCGTCTAGGTAGCCACTAGTTACCCAGGCTTGAAAGAGGATGGTACGCCGTTTCATCAGAAGGACTTCTCTGCTTGCGTGAGAGAGATACGTCCAATGGCGACTATGATTGCCAATGACTCGGCCTTTCAAAATACCATCTGGCTTATAACAAGGAGAACCAGAAGACGCCGACTCCGGCTTATCGAGTGATGGACTTAATCCCCCCAATCTGTAAGCATAATTTTGCCCCTGAAGTTGAGTCGTCTGATCTTATAGATCATGAGGCTAAATTTCAAGCTTTATCTAGCATCGATTGGTCATCACCGAACTTTCAGACGGCACAAGAGGACGAAGAACCGGAAAAGGATGACCCAGAAGCCTCAAGCCAGCAAGCCCAAGAAGAGTGAACGGCAAGGCGGTTTATATATTTGATTCTTGGAAAAAACACTTGATCCCATTTGGCTCATGGAGCCATGCAATAGGGTAGTAAAAAACTTGAATCTGTCGTGCCATCGTGCATGTTTCTGTTTTGCGCAATACTGCTGATCCGCCAATTTGAAAGATGATCCTTTTACTCTTATGACAGTATTGATTTATGTAGATCAAACTTGATTATTCTCCTGCACACAAACAAGTCACAAGTGCCCTGGCGGTTTACCATCGGGTGGGTCATGATACCCAATTAAAGGCCACTGGGGACGAAAATTCCATAACCAGGGCTCGTCTGGCCATAATGTTGAACATAATAAAATATCATACATGTGGCATGTGCTTATACTGCCGGCTTAACAGCTTGATACGGTTTGGAGTTTGTAGAACTATACTTCCAAACATAATATTATGATACTCTTGATGACTTAGAGTCTGCCATCCTGGAGGGTTGTAGAAACCCAAAAGATGCTTCAAATATGAGCCATAAGTAGGGCAGCTTGACCCGGTGTGTAAAAACTAGATGGCAAAAAAGAAATCATATAAAGAAAAGAAAGCAAAAAATTCAAGGCTTTTGAGGGCCGCCAAACCAAAGTATCTTCTTCAATGAAACTAGCTGGAGCCACTGGAAGGTACATGCTATCCATGAGCCTGGCTCACAGTACCCAATCGACGTTTGAACCCAGATAAAGTTAGATCTTGCTTTATAGACTTATCAAGAGTACGCGGGGTCAGAGTAACAACATACATCACGGGCCGATTTATCCAAGTTTGAAGCAAGGCGGCTTATGAAGCCTGGATCTATCCTGACTATCTGTAAGCCATACTCTCACGTGACAAACCGGCATTTTAACCTTAACAAGCTTAGATCTTGGTTGAATATGCCGTAAAGACCGATCGTTAAGAGTTCGGCGGGTCAATCAAGATTACCTGATGGAGTTGAAGCAGCTGGCTACAGGTAGGATGACCTGGAAAGGTTATGTTCTCTTTGGTCGAATACACCTATGTTTGAACAAACCTAGTCAAGAGGGTAGTAACGCTATGTTCTCTTTGGTCGAATACGCCTATGTTTGAACAGGAAGCCCACAAATGACATACTGACAAATTGTGATCATTAGGGACCTACATTTGAGCTGTGTCGCGCATCCAACTCTCTTTGGTCCCTAAAGTTTGGGCATCAAGCCTCTTAAATGAACATGTAAGAAGATGATAAAGACTCAGCTTCAAAGAAGTGAAACGACAGAGGCCCTGACTTATCAGGGATGCCGGCTTTATTATACTGCCTAGAATATATACACCCTCAGATTATGTACATCATGAGAGCCGGTGGCTCAAGTATAGTAAGGCCGAAGATCAGCAATGTTCCACAGACAACGAGTCTCCTCCTCTGATGTGCGTGAGTCCTTGTGGTCTCGAACATCGATAAGGTAATATGACCCATTATGCAGATTCTTGCTGACCACAAAAGGCCCTTCCCAAGGCAGTGATAGTTTATGCATATCTGTTTGATCCTGGATGAGCCGGAGCACCAAATCGCCTTCTTGAAAGGTTCTGGTTTTGACCCAGCGGCTGTGATAACGACGCATATCTTGCTGGTAAATCGCCGAACGAGCTGCCGCAATATCATGCTCTTCATCTAACAAGTCAAGTGCATCTTGACGTGCTTTTTCATTGTCAGTTTCAATGTAAGCCGCCACCCGAGGTGAATCGTGACGAATGTCACTTGGGAGAACCGCCTCCGCTCCATAAACCATGAAGAAAGGTGTGTAACCCGTAGATCTATTAGGGATTGTATTGATACTCCATAACACTGAAGGTAACTCTTCCACCCAACAACCCGGCGTTCTTTGCAAAGGAACCATAAGTCGGGGCTTGATACCTCGTAGAATCTCTTGATTAGCCCGTTCCGCTTGACCATTGGACTGGGGGTGAGCCATAGAGGAGACATCAAGTCGGGTATGCTCTTGTTGACAAAATTCTTTCATATCACCTTCAGATAGATTAGTACCATTATCTGTTATAACGCTGTGGGGAAAGCCAAAACGGAAAATCACCTTCTTGATGAATTTAACCACCGTTGCGGCATCATAGTTCCTAACTGGCTCTGCTTCAACCCAATTAGTGAACTTGTCAACTGCCACCAAAAGGTGTGTCTTTTTATCTGGGGACCTCTTAAAAGGCCCAACCATATCAAGCCCCCAAGTCACAAACGGGCAAGTAATTGGAATCATCCTCAACTCTTGAGCCGGAACATGAGCTCGCTGTGAAAATTTCTGACAACCATCACATCTGCTGACCAAATCCTCAGCATCAGCATGAGTCGTCAACCAATAAAAACCATGACGAAAATCCTTGGCGACGAGAGATTTAGAACCGGCATGATGACCACAATCTCCTTCATGAATCTTTCGCAGAATCTCACAACCTTCTTCAGACGAAACACAATGTTGAAACGCCCCTGTAACACTGCGATGGTGCAACTCCCCATTAACAATCATCATTGACTTAGATCGCCGGGTTATCTGCCTGGCTAAAATCTCATCCTCAGGTAACTCTCCCCGGGTCATGTAAGCCAGATACGGCACTGCCCAATCAAGAATAGCATGAAGAGCCGCCACCAACTGTGCTTCCGGGTCAGGAACAGCAAGATCCTCCTCTGTAGGCAACTTGACTGAAGGGTTAAACAGAACATCCAGGAAGGTGTTAGGTGGGACCGGCTTACGCTGAGACCCTAACCGGCTTAAAGTGTCAGCCGCCTCGTTCTTCCTGCGATCAATATGCTCAACATGGTAACCTTTGAAGTGACCCGCAATAGCGTCAACCTCTCGACGATAAGCCGCCATGAGTGGATCCTTAGAATCCAAAGTGCCATAAACTTGTTGAGCCACCAGATGTGAATCGCCGAAACACCTCACCCGACTTAAGTTCATTTCCTTAGCCATCCAAAGACTGTGAAGCAAGGCCTCATACTCAGCTACATTGTTAGTACAAGGGAACATTAACCGGAGAACATAAGAAAATTTATCACCTCGTGGGGAAGTCAAGACAACTCCAACCACCCCTGCTACCTCTTGAGCACTGCGTTGGTTTTCCCTTGAAGAGGAAAGGGTGATGCAGTAAAGTAGCGTAAGTATTTCCCTCAGTTTTTGAGAACCAAGGTATCAATCTAGTAGGAGATCACGCTCGAGTCCCACGCACCTACACAAACAAATAAGAACCTCGCAACCAACGCGATAAAGGGGTTGTCAATCCCTTCACGGTCACTTACGAGAGTGAGATCTGATAGATATGCTAAGATAATATTTTTGGTATTTTTTATGATAAAGAGAAATAAAGATGCGAAGTAAAATATGTTGGAAATATGCCCTAGAGGCAATAATAAAAGCATTATTATTATATTTCCTTGTTCATGATAATTGTCTTTATTCATGCTATAATTGTGTTATCCGGAAATCGTAATACATGTGTGAATAATAGACACCAACATGTCCCTAGTAAGCCTCTAGTTGACTAGCTTGTTGATCAACAGATAGTCATGGTTTCCTGACTATGGACATTGGATGTCATTGATAACGAGATCACATCATTAGGAGAATGATGTGATGGACAAGACCCAATCCTAAACATAGCACAAGGTCGTATAGTTCGTTTGCTAGAGTTTTCCAATGTCAAGTATCTTTTCCTTAGACCATGAGATCGTGTAACTCCCGGATACCGTAGGAGTGCTTTGGGTGTGCCAAACGTCACAACGTAACTGGGTGACTATAAAGGTATACTACGGGTATCTCCGAAAGTGTCTGTTGGGTTGACACGGATCAAGACTGGGATTTGTCACTCCGTATGACGGAGAGGTATCACTGGGCCCACTCGGTAATGCATCATCATAATGAGCTCAAAGTGACCAAGTGTCTGGTCACGGGATCATGCATTACGGTACGAGTAAAGTGACTTGTCGGTAACGAGATTGAACAAGGTATTGGGATACCGACGATTGGATCTCGGGCAAGTAACATACCGATTGACAAAGGGAATTGTATACGGGGTTGCTTGAATCCTCGACATCGTGGTTCATCCGATGAGATCATCGAGGAGCATGTGGGATCCAACATGGGTATCCAGATCCTGATGTTGGTTATTGACCGGAGAGCGATCTCGGTCATGTCTACATGTCTCCCGAACCCGTAGGGTCTACACACTTAAGGTTCGGTGATGCTAGGGTTGTAGGGATATGTATATGCAGTAACCCGAATGTTGTTCGGAGTCTCGGATGAGATTCCGGACGTCACGAGGAGTTCTGGAATGGTCCGGAGGTAAAGAATTATATATAGGAAGTACTATTTCGGGCATCGGGACAAGTTTCGGGGTCACCGGTATTGTACCGGGACCACCGGAAGGGTCCCGGGGGTCCACCGGGTGGGGCCACCTGTCCCGGGGGGGCCACATGGGCTGTAGGGGGTGCGCCTTGGCCTACATGGGCCAAGGGCACCAGCCCCAAGAGGCCCATGCGCCTAGGGTTTCAAGGAGGAAGAGTCCTAGGAGGGGAAGGCACCTCCTAGGTGCCTTGGGGGGGAGGGATTCCTCCCCTTGGCCGCACCCCCCTAGGAGATTAGATCTCCTAGGGCCAGCGCCCCCCCTTGGCCCTCCTATATATAGTGGGGGAGATGGAGGACTTCTTACCTTGATCTTTGGTGCCTCCCTCTCCCTCTCCAACACATCCTCCTCCTCCATAGTGCTTGGCGAAGCCCTGCCGGAGTACTGCAGCTCCATCATCACCACGCCGTCGTGCTGCTGCTGGAGCCATCTCCCTCAACCTCTCCTCCCCCTTGCTGGATTAAGAAGGAGGAGACGTGGCTGTTCCGTACGTGTGTTGAACGCGGAGGTGCCGTCCGTTCGGTGCTAGGATCTTTGGTGATTCGAATCACGTCGAGTACGACTCCCTCATCCCCGTTCTTTGAACGCTTCCGCTCGCGATCTACAAGGTACGTAGATGCATCTAATCACTCGTTGCTAGATGAGCTCCTAGATGGATCTTGGTGAAACCGTAGGAAAATTTTTTGTTTTCTGCAACGTTCCCCAACAAAATAAACGTCAATAGAAATAGCTAAGTGTTGGAAGATTAATATGATGGAAGGTAGACCCGAGGGCCATAGGTTTCACTAGTGGCTTCTCTCAAGAGCATAAGTATTACGGTGGGTAAACGAATTACTATCGAGCAATTGATAGAAAAGCGAATAATTAGGAGAATATCTAGGCATGATCATGTATATAGGCATCACGTCCTCGACAAGTAGACCGAAACGATTCTGCATCTATGTCGGTTTACAAAAAGAGGGGTACGCTTTTTGTACCCCTATAACTGTGCACGGGTAGTCTGAGCCACGGGCACCACCACACTGAGCAAGGCAAGGGAGGTGAGCCAAGGTAAGGCCAAAGCTCAGGAGAAGCAGGACGACGCCAAGACCAAGACCACAAAGAGCAAAGGGGACGAAACGGACCCCCCCGGCAAGATCCTTGCTGGGAGGCGGTTTTAGCAAACCCGGCAAGACCCTTGCCGTGGCAGCTCACCCCCCACCTACGGAGTGAGTCACCCTTGAGTCCAGTGCCCCCATGGGGCAAGGATTCGGGAGACATCCTCGTGGTGGCATGCAGATCTTTGTGAAGACATTCAAGATCAGATACACCCTTTAGAAGATGATGATCCTTGGTGGGATCCCAGCCAAAGAGGACCACAAGGCCCCCGGCAAGAGCCTTGCCGGGGATGACAGCAGGCGCCACGGCAAGACCCTTGCCGGGGCCCCGGCAAGGCCCTTGCCAAGAACACCCGTTGGGCCACCATCAGGCCCACGCCAATCAAACCTCCACCGCCTTTCGCATGCAGTTGCCGACCCAACCAGCTAGGCAGGCACCTGCGTGGCGGCATGCAGATCTTCGTGGAGACCCACCACTACGCCACCTCAGTTGCTTGCCTGCCTACATGGCACCGCGGGCGCCGCTGGCCAGGGCGCGTGTCGACGCGAGAGGGAGCGGCGACGGACGAGACAGGGCTCTCCCCCGTCCCTGATAAAGCAAGGACACCTGGGCAAGACGCATTAAATGCGCCTTGTCATGTAATGCGAGGGATAACCTCGCATCACTGTTTCCCTTTCCACCTCCTGGTACTACTGTGGCAACCCCTTTCCTATAAAAGGAGGCCCAAGGTGACCAGGAAGGGGATTCGGCTTTTTGGAGCTCCTCACGCCCCATAGCTAGCTCAAGAACACAAATATACAATCCACCAAAGCAGGAGTAGGGTTTTACGCATTCCCACGGCCCGAACCTGGATAAATGAACCGTGTGCTATCTGTTTGATCCTCTCTTCTCACGACCCCGCACCCCGCAACCGTAGTAGGGATTCTTGTGATCCCATAGGTGTCGTTCCCACCGACATCTTTGGCGTGCCAGGTAGGGGGCGCAGTTGTGAGAATCGGCTCTAGTAGTTAGCCCAGCACTCCTTCATCTTCGTGACCCTTGAAGAAGAAAGGAGGCCAGAAGATCGACACTCGAGCGATCGCAAACAGAAGCTAAGTTGCACTGAACCCTTATTTGTGCTACCCTTCTTATTTGAGGTTATTCCCCCCCGGAGATATTTGCTTTGTATGAGAAACCTGCACACCAGGGGGCTCTGCCACGATCGGCAACGCTCTTGCCCTGTTTCGAGTCCACTCAACAGCTCAAGCGGCTGCGTCGAGAATGGCAGAGTAGCCTTCCGCGATCTGCAACGCCCCCGATTCTGACTCGAGTCAAGCTCGACAGTTCAAGCGGCCGCGTTCAGAACGGAAAGGTGGCTCGTCTGGCAGCATGCGTACCCGGCTGGCCATGGGGATCCATCCCCAAAATGCCGCTAGGGACTTCCGCGCCGGCAAGCCTTCCCGATCGACATAGGGCACGCATACAAAGAGGAATCGAACGGGGAAATAACATGCATGAAGAAGAACGGGATGCCTAATCCCGGCGCGGTTCTAACTAAAGATAAAATTTGTCTTGGTTGGGAACCCGCAGCGGCGAAGAAGAACGGGATTCCTAATCCCGGCGCTGGCCTTCCACCCTCTTGATTTCATCGATGCAGTCGGTGATGGGCTTGATGCGCTCCTTGAGCACCGTGAGGTCAGCACCATCCGACAAGCTCTTCATCGCGGCCGCGAAGTCAAGATCGGGATTCCAGTACGCCGTCTTGGTGAGGACCTTGGTCACGACCCTCCAGCAGAGTCGCCGGGCCTCCTCGGCCAGCGTGGCCACCCTGTTGGAGTGAAGATACGCCAAGGCTCCGAGGACGCCATCGAAGAACAGGGTCAACTTGGTGTTGACGGTCCCGCTGCGCTCAAGGGCGTACCTCACGTGTGGCATCCCCATGGTGGCCAACTGCGAGGTGACCCTGCCAGCGACCTCCTCCAGGCGGCTGATCCACCTATTCTCGCCCACCACATTATCCTGGTGGGAGGCGGCCTCGTTCGCCCGCAGCTGCTTCTCCTCCTCCAGGCTCCTGGTCAAGGTCTCCTCCCAAGCCCTGCTCTCCGACAGCATCTTCTCGAAATCCCCCAGCTTCAGCTTGAGCTCTCTGACGGAGTTTTGCGCTTCGGAGAGCTCCCCAGCCCTACTGATGACCGCTCCTTGCGCCTCCACCAAGGCGCTGCTGAGCGTGCCCTTCTCATTGGACAGCTTGAGGGCCTGCTCCTTCAGCTCGTCCTGCACCACCTCCAACTCCCTTACCTTGCCGGCATGGGCCAGAGCCTGGGCATCGAGTGCCTCCTTGTGCCTCTGCTCCAGCTCGCGAGTTTGCCGCGCGACAAGGGCCTCGAGCTCCTCATCCTTGCCACGGAGCGATGCGGCAAGCTTCGCCTCGCGTGCGGTGAGGTCCTCTTCCTGGGAATTCAAGGTGGCTTGATGCTGGTTCCAGGCGGCCTCTGCCGCCGCAGCCAAGTTCGCCGCCTTTTCCTGGGCCTTCTCGATGTCGGCCATCTTCATGGTGAGCTCCACATCGCGCTCGACCAATTTCTCCTAGAAGGCCCTCTGCTCCTCGCGAGCCTGGTGGAACCAGGTCTGCGTCTCGGTAATGCACGCCTTGAAGTCCACCTCCGCGTTGTCCACCGTTGCCATCCTCGACTTGACCTTGTCCAGGCGAGCACGGTAGAGCACTTGGAGCTTCTGGAAATTGGCCCCCATGGCACGGAAAAGCTGCTCTTCTGGGGAACCATCGTCACCAACCCCCGGCTCATCAACCACCTCGAGCCCGATGGCGGCAAGCACCTCGCCGTTGAAAACTTCCCCTTCGGCGGGCGCCCGGCTTGACGCCCCTGGGAGGTGGACGAAGAGATCGTCGCCCACCTTCAGATACCTGCCGGGGCCCGAGGTTGAGGAGGAGGGAGGCTGGTCACCCACCACCTCTTCCTCGGCGGAGGCCTTGCCGGCCCCACCGGCAGGTCCACCGCTGGTGCCCTCGGTAGAAGCCTCGCCAGTCGCCTTGGCGGCCCCCGCCGCGGTGTCCTAGGCAGCATCCTTGGCGGCCTCCTCAGTAATATCCCCAGCAACGGTATCCACGTCCTCCATACCTGTTGAAGGAGGGCCTGGGCAGCAACGGGAGAAATGAAGCCAAGAAAAGAATAAGGGAAAAACAGAGACGAAGGACAGGCGACTCACCAGTGCCAGGCTGTGAAGCAGAAGTCCCCTCTCCGCCAGCATTTGGCGCCATGGCAGAGCCACCAACGCCCAAGTTCCCCTCTTCCTCCATGGGTGTGGGCTCCGTGCCTGATGCCCTTGCCGGGGACGCCTGTAACATCCCAAATTTTCAATTTGGAAGGTTATACATTAGATCATCATTGCATATCATATTTTATTTTGCATTTTGGTTGATCCTAGAAATTCTACGCAACTCAATGACCCACTGAGAGAGTTGGGGATTTCGTTATTTTCATATTTGAGTTTTCTCAAATTTTGAGAATAGGATCATTTGATTTTATTTATTTTAACATCAATTATTTCTATTACAAAAATATGAGAGAGGGAATAAAATGACTTTCCCAAAATAAAGAAATATTGAGGATTTAATAATAAAATCAAATAAGATTTTATTTCGAAGTTTTTCGGTGTTTTATTTGAATTTAGAAAAAATGTGCGTTTTTCAAAATTGCATTTAGGTCCCCAAATAAATGTTCACCTTGTGCAGCTTGATTTTAGAAGCCCGTGAAAATTTATTTCGGAATTTTTGGAGTCCGTTTAGTATTTATTTTTATTTTTCTTCCGAGCGAAATAATTAAAAAAAACGAACCGACCTAACCGGGCCGTGTCCGTCCGGGACTCTCGCCCGGCAGGCTTTAAAAGCCGGCCCAGCCCCCCCTGGGAGAAACCCTAGCCGCCCAGCCCCGCCCCACGCGCCGCCGCCGCCGCCCGCCTGCGCTGCCGCCGCCGGACGCCGCCGTCGCCGAGGTTCGCCACCGCCTCGACTTCCGTGCCATCGTTTTTTTTAAATTAGATCGGTTTTCGTCGGTTTTTTTTGTTTCGGTTTATTTTAAATAGATCGGTTTTTCCGGTTTATTTAAATAGCGAGCGTTCGTCCGTTCGTTCGTTCTAGCAAGCGTTCATCGTTTTTCTTTTTCTCGGATTAAATCCGCGATTTTTCTGATCGCGATTCCTGATCCGATTTTCGTTTTAGTATAACTTTTCGCTCGTTTATCGGAATCAGGCGATTCAAGCGCCTAGAGTTTCGTCTCGAAACCCTCTATCCGTTTAACCAACTTAAACAAGATTTTGCTACTATAAAATTTCCCCTAGATCCAGATTACTAGAATGAAGTTGTTTTCTTTCGCCGTTTGACTTTCGTTGCTTCGTTCGATTTGATTCTTTTTGCCAACCGGAGTTCTTAAGTTGAACCTTCTGGTTAGATCTCTTATTTGAGTTTTACCTGTGCATTAGATGAGTACTTATTGTATGCTTGTTTGTTTGTCTGCGATAGAATACCCGGAGTGCGCCGCTTGTTACTTCGAATCGTTAGGTTTCGCGGATCATCAGCAAGGCAAGTAACACTTTGATCATACCTTTTCTACTACCCAGTTTTATTGCATTAGATCAATCCTCACACATTGCATGATTAGGATCTAATTAAATTGTGGGATGGGAAGTAGATGAGGTAGTACCTATTACCTGTTATTATCAAACCTTTGGGAGTTACTTCTACGTTTGCTTATTATGCCATGCTATGCTAGTAGACGTGGATTGGGTGAGTGATATCCATGACAGATGTGAGATTGTTAATTAATGGTTTATCTAAGGTGGCAACTTAAACACACATCTGGGTGGATTGAGGCACCTGGGTATTCCAGGACTTGCCTGTTTTCTTTTGGACCGCCACCCAGGCTCAAAGGGATCATGAGACTATTCATACTAGAAACTTCCGTGTGCAGCCACAAGCTATTATGGGCTCTAGCATAGTTGACTAAGTCGTGCGAACTCTTACAGTGGTAGACTAGCAGATGTAGGGGATGTAGGTGGTACGGTCTACCCGATCGTAAGGTGCTAGCGCTTCTGAAAGACTATGTCTCGGTCATCCGTCTTCTCAAACACCATGTAGTGCGAGAAACCAAACGGAGGCGATCGAGTCTTGTGGGGAAAAGTGCGCAAACCTCTGCAGAGTGTAATAAACTAATCATGGTTAGCCGTGTCCCCGGTTATGGACATCTTGAGTATCTAGTACTTGGATTATCATGTGAATCTCAACATGTTACTCTAAATTAATTTTGTTGGGTTATGTTTAATGATGATGCTTAATTGGGATTGAGAATGCTGTCAACCATTCTCAATGTTTAACAACTACCATGATAGTTAAATAAATTTATTCCTTTGAAGTAGGGAAAAATTGGCTTTACGCAAAACTGTAACCATAGAGCTTTCCACCAGCCAAATATGCATATAGTATAGCTGTTTCATTCCATTACTCTCTATGTGTTACATTGCCAGCATATTCCATGTGCTGACCCGTTTCGGGCTGCAACGTTAATGTTGCAGACTTTTCAGACGACGATTAAGGAGTTTTTAGGTCGTGGTTCTATACTCAGTGATGCCGTTGGAGTTGATGGACTCACTTATCTTCCAAGCCTTCCGCTGTTATCGTTATTAGATGGCCTTAAGCCATATTTATTGTAATAAGTTCTCTTTTGAGACACTCGATGTAATAAGTGTGTGATTGCTACTCTGCTATAAATCCTCCGAGTACTGTGTGGTGTCAGCATTACTGATCCAGGGATGACACCGGAGCACAGAGATCAGACTGTTTGAGGTCTGGTCGCTACAGAGATGGTATCAGAGCACACGCTGACTGTAGGACACGACCACTAAGCTAAAGACCTAGATCACTATTCACTCTCTTCTCTTCTGACCTCTCATCTTTTCTACTCTTTAGGATGGCGGATGCAAGGAACAAGTTCACGCAACCGGATGAAGATACACCCTTTGGACGTCACTTGAAGGAAGTCACTAGATACCTGAACATAGGAGTACCAAGCTTCACCGGAACCTACAACGCCACTTTACCTGAAGAAGAGCGCTGGATGATTCAAGTTCAAGTTCCAGGAAGGACGTTCATGCCAGTCACTGAGCCCATAGAGTTTTCTTTTGATGCACCAACTTGGAGTCTAGGAAAGAGCATGGCAGCTCACATCGCCATGGGACGCATTGGAGAAGTCTACCGCAAGGATCTCAAGGATACTATCTACCAGATTTGTGGGCGCCGAGATGAGCACTGGGAGATGATCAGCACCAGGAAGGATAGATCAATCGCAGCTTTTATCCAGGAGTTAAACCAGCACATTCGACGACAGGAGAACCAGATGTGCGCCGACATGATAGATCTGAAGAAGGCTAAGACTAGAATCAAGGAACTGGAGGAAGAACTCAAGGCTACACGTGAAGATTATGAAGAGGAAATTGAAGTATTGGTGGAGAAGAATGACGACCTGATCAAGAAGATTGGAATATTTATGGGAGGCCCTACGCCAGTAGATGAAGACGAAGAACCCAAGGAGATTAGCCCGGAAGACTACATCATCATCGACGGCACCGACTCGGAACCAGATAGTAGCGATGATGACTATGTTGATGAAGCTGGAGCAGATATCATGGAGTCTGCAACCGAAGAATATTTCTAGTAGACCACCTCATCAGTAGTAGTAGTCCACCATGTAAATATAGTAGTCCGAGCACTTTTGCGATAGTTAGATCGATTGTATGCCCTTGTTTGATTGATTGAAGTGAATTGTTTGCTTTTGCCTCATGTGCATATGGGTAGTGTTTTCTCTTTAGACCCCCTCTATTCTTATATCTCATCTTTTCTAAACCCTCAGATGCCTCCGAGACGTGACCCCGGATTTGCCTTTCCACCGGAGCTCACCCAGTTGATCCAGCAGCAGAACACATTGATGCAGTTGCTAGTCCAGAATCAGAATCAAGGGAACAACAACAACAACCCACCACCACCACCACCTGTTGACCACTTAGCCCGTTTTCTTAGGCTGAATCCGCCGGTGTTTTCCAGTAGCACCGAGCCGATAGTAGCAGATGATTGGCTCCGCAAGACAGCTAGGGAGTTGACCACAGCAGGATGCACAGATGCGGAGAAGGTGAAGTTTGCCGCACATCAGCTAGAAGGACCCGCAGCATCATGGTGGGAGAATTTCACAGCCACTTTCCCAGTTGACACTGTCACATGGGACCAGTTTCAGCAGGCTTTTCGTACTGCACATGTTTCAGCAGGAGCTATGGCCATGAAGAAGCGTGAGTTTCGCAACTTGCGCCAAGGAGGACGGACAGTTGGCCAGTATGTGGAGGACTTTAGTAAGTTAGCACGTTATGCCCCAGATGACGTCGCTACGGATGCAGCTAAGCAGGAGAAGTTTCTGGAAGGACTGAATGATGAGTTGAGCATGCAGTTGATGGTAGCCAACCTTCAACAACTACCAGGAGTTGGTAGATCGTGCTCTTATGATTGAAGGGAAGCAGCAGCAAATTGAGAATCGCAAGAGGAAGTATGGACAAGGAAAGTACAATTCAGGAGCTCAGCAGAAGCCACGTTTTACCCCTAGACCGGGAGGACATTTTCAGCATACCCATGGAGGAGGTAGCTCGCACAATCACAATGGCACCAAGAATGGTAATGGCAATGGAGGAAGCAACGGCCAGAATCGCACCAACCCATCAACCCCAGCCAAGAAGGACCTGAGCCAAGTCACTTGCTTTAAGTGTCAGAAGACCGGACATTATGCCAATGAATGTCCTGAAGGCCAAAATGGCAATGGAAGTTCTGGGAAGAAGCCGAACCCTTTCAACAGGGGACAGGTGAACCACGTTAGCATGGAGGAGGTTGAAGCTCAGCCCGATGCAGTAATAGGTAAGTTTTTGGTTAAGTCATTTACTGCACTCGTTCTTTTTGATACTGGTGCATCGCATTCATACATCTCAAGGGGATTTGTGGATAAGTATAACCTATCAACCCAAGCCCTTAGGTCACCCATGTTAGTAACCTCGCCTGGAGCAGAGTATGTGGCTAGTCTATGGTGTGATCGGTTACCATTAAGGATTGGTAACTATGTTTTTCCCTCAGACCTAATAGTATTGGAATCTCAAGGATTGGATGTGATATTAGGCATGGATTGGTTATCAAAGTATGAAGGGAATATTGAATGTGCTAGTAAGTCAATTTTGCTTACCACCCCAGAAGGGAGAAGGATCAAGTATGTATCCCGACATGTGCCAAAGAGGACTCAAGTAAATTGCCTAACAGGAGTTGTGCAGGAGGAAGTACCAGTGGTAAGGGATTTCCCTGATGTATTTCCAGAGGAGTTGCCAGGCATGCCACCGGATAGAGATATTGAGTTTTTGATTGAGCTATTGCCAGGCACAGGGCCAATATCAAAGAGACCATATAGGATGCCAGCAAAGGATTTGGTGGAAATTAAGAAGCAGATTAAGGAGTTACTGGATAAAGGATATATTCGCCCAAGTTCTTCGCCTTGGGGATCGCCGGTACTACTAGTGGAGAAGAAGGATGGATCATTAAGGATGGTTGTTGATTATCGAGGATTGAATGAAGTAACGATCAAGAACAAGTACCCACTACCAATGATCAACGATCTGTTTGATCGATTGCAAGGAGCTAAGGTATTTTCCAAGATCGATCTGCGATCAGGATACTACCAGTTGAAGATTCAAGAACAGGATATTCCTAAGACATCTTTTACCACCAGGTATGGGCTGTTTGAGTATACCGTTATGTCATTTGGTCTGACTAACGCACCTGCCTATTTTATGAACATGATGAACAAAGTGTTTATGGAGTTTTTGGATAAGTTCGTTGTAGTGTTCATTGATGATATCCTGGTTTATTCGAAGAATGAAGAGGAACATAAGGAGCATTTGCGTATGGTACTTGGAAAGCTCAGAGAACATCAATTATATGCCAAGTTCAGCAAATGTGAGTTTTGGTTGAAGGAAGTAGGATTCCTCAAACACGTTATATCTGGAGAAGGTATAGCAGTTGATCCCACTAAAGTTGATACCGTGACCAAGTGGGAAGCCCCAATAACAGTTGGAGAGATCCGGAGTTTTCTTGGACTCACACGATACTACCGGAGATTTATTGAGAATTTCTCAAAGATTGCGAAGCCTATGACTGAGTTGTTGAAGAAAGATACCAAGTTCATATGGACGGAGGAATGTTAGGCTAGTTTCCAGGAGTTGAAGAAACGTTTGGTTACCTCACCAGTGTTGATTTTGCCAGACCAGACCAAAGATTATGAGGTGTATTGCGACGCTTCACGTCGAGGACTTGGAGCAGTGCTTATGCAGGAAGGGAGAGTTGTTTCATATGCCTCAAGACAACTGAAGCCTCATGAGTTGAATTATGCCACGCATGATTTGGAGTTAGCAGCCGTAGTGCATGCCTTGAAAACATGGAGGCATTTCCTCATTGGAAACCATTGTGAGGTGTACACGGATCATAAGAGTTTGAAGTACATTTTCACCCAGAAGGAGTTGAATCTCAGACAAAGGAGATGGTTGGAGCTCATCAAGGATTATGATATGAGATTGCATTATCACCCCGGAAAAGCTAATGTAGTAGCTGACGCATTAAGCCGTAAGAGCCATGTAAATACATTAATGACGGGAGAAATACCCAAGGAGTTAGCAGAAAATCTTCGTGAACTATGTTTGGAAATAGTTCCGAGAGGCTATGTAGCAGCATTGGAGATTCAGTCAACTTTGATGGATAGAATCAGAGAAGCTCAAAAGACTGACAAGGAGATTGCCTCTATTAAGGAGAAACTTAGCAAAGGAAAGGCTAAAGGATTTCATGAGGATGAGCACGATACCCTATGGTTTGAAGACCGTGTTTACGTGCCCAATGACCCGGAGATCAGGAAGTTGATTTTGCAAGAGGCACACGATTCACCATATTCCATTCACCCAGGAAATACCAAGATGTATTTGGATTTGAAGGATATTTGCTGGTGGACCGGAATGAAGAAGGATATTGCGGAGTTGTAAGTGCATCTAGTGCCACCCCTAGTTGGTTTTGGAGTATTGACGACAAACCTAGTTGAGGGACTAATGTGTTTGTGAGAATTGCAGGATAACACAGGTAGAAGTCCCTCATTGATTCGGTTTTCCTACCAGAGATGACCCCTAAAAATGTATGAAGACATTGAAGTCAAAGGTGGTATATGAAGATATTCACATTGAAGACTATGACAAGAGAAGACACCACATGAAGTCTACGGAGCTCGAAGACTTAGATCTTTTGTAGTTCTTTTTCTTTTGTGTTGAGTCATAGGAACCACCGTACTATTAAGTGGGGTCCAAGAGAACCAGTCAGACTGACTGAAGTGATGCCTAACCAAAAACCTATGTCTTCGAGTGAAGACTATGAGAGCGAATCTTGTCCAGAGTTAGACAAGTCAGCTTTGCTTGTAGCCCAAGTAAAGTTGCCGTGTGAGTTTGAAATCTGACCGTTGGAACACGTGTCAGTTCCTTAGTGACCCGGGGTCATTTAGGACAAATCAGGTCGGGTTGCCAAGTGGCTATAAATAGCCCACCCCCACAACCATAAACGGTTGGCTGCTCAGATTGAGAGTACGACTTTTGTCGTTTGAGAGCAACCCACCTAGAAGCCTTTGAGAGAAAATTCCTTGCGAGGATAAAGCCCTACCCACCCAGAGCCAAAGAGAATTGGGCATCACTTAAGTCTTCTTGTCTGTGTGATCTGAAGACTTATTACACTTGAGGACTCTGCATCCTCTAGCCGGTTAGGCGTCGCGTTCTGAGCATCCAAGAGACATTGTGGATTGCCGGTGAACAAAGTCTGTGAAGGTTTGGGAGTCTACCTTGAAGACTTACTAGAGTGATTGGGCGAGGTCTGTGTGACCTTAGCTCAAGGGGATTACGGTGAGGGCTGGGTGTCCTGAGCTGCGTGTTCAGGACTGGGTGTCCGGGACTGTGTGTCCTAAGGTTTAAATACCTAGCCGCCCCAACCAGGCGTACAGTTGTCACATCAACTAGAACTGGTCCAACAAATCATTGTCTTCAACGAGTCACTGGTTTCATCTTCCCTTCCCTTTACTTACTGTTGCTCCTTGTGAAGTCATTGTATGTTTGCACTATCTTTTGTCTTCACTGAGTGACTGCATGTTCTGTATGGCTTCATAATATCTTCCTACCTGATCCTTACTACATTGCTGCTATTAAGTCATTGTGCTTTCACTTCATTGAATACTTGACTATGGCTTGCCTAGTGTAGTCTACCTTCCATTGCATGGTAATAGGTTTATTTCTATCGTTTGTCTTCATAACTTCCACATTTTGAAGACTTTCGTAAAAATCGCCTATCCACCCCCCCTCTAGTCGATATAACGCACTTTCAATTGGTATCAGAGCAAGGTGCTCCCTTGTTCTGTGTGATTCGGTTTAACCACCTGGAGTTTTAGCTATGTCGACTGCAGGGATAATTAAAGTCCCCGTTGCGTGCCCCGTCTTCGATGGAACTGAATATCCCTATTGGAAGAATAAGATGCGCATGCATCTTGAAGCCATTGATGTCGACCTATGGTATGTCGTCGAAAATGGCGTTCCCAAGGCTGGAGAAGGTGTCACTGCTGCTGACGTCAAGAAATTTGTTCAACTGGACTCTACTGCCAAGAATATCATCTGTGGTCACCTGACCAAAGGACAGTATGGCCGTGTGAGTGCTTTGAAGACATCTAAGCTGGTCTGGGACTAGCTCTCCAAGGTCAATGAAGGCATCTCAACCCAGAGAGATCAGAGAATCAATGTCCTTCGCAACCTCTTCAACCGCTTCAAGCGAAATGACAATGAGAATGTCCAGCACACTTTTGACTGACTCATTGACATCACAAATGAGCTTCAAGCCCTCGGCGCTACTGAGATCACCAAACATGAAGTCGTCAAGACACTACTGAGGTCACTTGATAGTTCGTTTGACATCCTAGCCCTGATGATTCAAGAACGTCCTGATTTCAAGACACTCGATCCATATGACATACTTGAGAGGCTCAACACACATGAGTTTCAGCTTTCTGAGAAAAGAGATATCTATGGTCCAAACAATGGGCGAACTCGTGCCTTGAAGGCAAAAGCTGTCTCCTCGTCTGATGAAAAATCTGACAGCGGTTCTGATGATCCTGAAGACATTGGAAGAGAACTTGCTATGCTTGTGAAGAAGTTCCAAAAATTCACCAAGAAGAAAGGCTTCAGAAAGTCTTCCCGATCAAGCTCAAGGAATGATGAAGCTTCTGCTCACGACTACAAGAAGAAAACATGTCACAAGTGCAAGAAACCTGGCCACTTCATCTCTGAGTGTCCACAGTGGGACAATGAGAACAAAAAGAAGAAGAAGAGCAAGGAATATGACTCTGACGACAAGAAGAAGAAGAAATACTCAAAGTCTTCGTCCAAGTCTTCCTCAAAGTCTTCATCACACAAGAAGATCTCATCTGGCAAGGCACGTGCATTTGTTGGCAAGGAAATGGACTCAGAGGAGGAGTCCGCTTCTGAAGAGGCGGAGGTGGAGTCTGAGGAGGAGTCCGATTCAGGCGTCGCAAGTATGGCTACAGCATACGTTGCCAAGTCCATCTTCAATACTGAAGACAATGACCTCGTCACCGACACCGATGCAATTGACAAGGACTACTCCGCTTCTACCTACTGCTTCATGGCACGCGGTGCCAAGGTAAACACACGCACTACTCACTATCAAACATCTAGTGACGATGACTCTGATTGTGATTCAAAACCCAGCTACAAAACACTTGCTAAAATTGCAACTGAACAGCAGAAAGCTATGGAACATATTCAAAAACTGTTAGACAGAAGCGATGATCTGTTAGGTGCTGAAATGACTCGATCTGAATCCTTAATTGAAGACATAAAAAATCTTCACGTTAAGTATCAGGAACTTGAAAGTCGTCATGAAACTCTCTCAACAACTCATGAAAAGCTTTCCTATGATTATCTTCAAAGGAAGCAAGATCTTGAGAAATTGAGAGCGGTTCATGAAGATCTTCAAAAGGAAAACGAGTCACTTCACTCCAAACAGATCAGTCCCGCTCAGGAAGGATTTGAACCACCATGTCTTAAATGCATTGAGCGTGATAATGCTACTTCTATTGTTGAATGTTCTACTGCTACTACTGTTGCAATATCTTCAATTGTTGATGTGGTAACTAACCCCTCTGCTGAGGATACCACTGCTATTGCTGATGAGAATGCTAGGTTGAAGACATTGCTTGAAACAGGGATGTACAAAAGTCTTAAAGGGCATCAGACACTATGTGATGTCCTCAAAAAGTAGATACTGAACCGAAACCCAAGGAAAGAGGGTGTTGGGTTCGTAAGGAAAATGAATGCTGATGGCTCTTACTGGAAACCTGAGCAGTACCCCAAAACTATGTGGGTTGCTGCAAAGGAACCTTCAGCAGACCCATCCAATCTATCTGGCTTCACTTGTGCTAACCCCATTATCATTGATGAATCCTTTGATGCAAACTATATACTGTTTAAGAATCAGAATGTTGAAGTGTTTGCCAGGTACATTGGTACTAACTGCAGGAATGGACCGCCTATGAAGAAGATATGGGTTCCGAAAAGGTGTCTGGAGAATCTTCTTGTGAATGTCATCATGACACCTCACGTGAAGAAGACAAACCTCAGACCAAAGGCTTCATACGGTCCAAAGGCTTCATACAGACAGAGGACTCACCTGAGTCGCACTAACGCAAATGTTTTGCAGGGAAACCATACTCAGGAATATGAATATGAGAGCGGTTCATCAAACCGCCATGTTCATAAGACCAAGAACTATTCTGCTTATTCTTATGAGTACTATTATCCGCCTGCAAGACTGTTTGCTAGGGCTCCAAAGCCAAAATTCTCAGATGTTGCACTTAGACTTATTGCTTCTCAGCCACCCTTGAAGATGTGGGTGGCTAAGAAAGCTTAACTCTCTTTTGCAGGGAAAGGTCTCCAGCAGAAAACCAAAATCGTCTGACGCCATTGCTGGGGACCTTAAACATCTTGTAGGGCGCAAGATCAAATGCCCGAATGGTCTTACTATGTACTTCGTTCCTGAATCGCTTGCTACTCTCCCTATTAGTCCTAATCTGGATCTAAGCTTTCATAACCCATTGGTTCGTCAAATGTTTTTTCTTCACAATGCTCTTGGTGAAGCCTATCCCCCTAACTGCACTGTAGGGTACGACACCAACGTCTTCAGAATGGATTATTGATAGTGGGTGTACAAATCACATGACTAGCAAAAGAAGTCTTCTTATGGACTCAACCTTACGTCCATCCGACAAGAGCCACATCACATTTGCTGACACTGGTAAAAGTAAGGTATTGGGTCTAGGTAGAGTTGCAATCTCAAGGGATCAACACATGGACAAAGTCATGTTTGTTGAATCCCTTGGCTTTAACTTAATGTCTGTCTCAATGCTTTGCGATTTGAACATGATCGTAATATTTGGAAAATATCGTTGCCTTGTACTAATGAAATCTGACAAGTCTCTAGTGTTTGAAGGGTATCGAAAAGATGATCTGTACGTAGTAGATTTCTCAGCAGGACCACAGCTTGCCGTATGTCTTCTAGCAAAAGCTTCAGAATGCTCGCTCTGGCATCGGAGGCTTGGGCATGCTGGCATGAGGAACCTCCACACCCTTGCGAAGAAGAAGCATGTCATAGGCTTCAAAGACAATCATGACCACTACTCGACCCTTCGAACTGCTTCACATGGATCTTTTCGGTCCCACTCATTACTCAACTCTTACTACTACTGCATGCCTCTATGGCTTCGTTATTGTTTATGATTACTCTAGATACACTTGGGTGCACATAATCCTTTACAAGACTGAAGTGCAGGATGTCTTCAGACGCTTCGCCAATCGAGCTATGAACAATTATGGCGCCAAGATAAAGCACATCAGAAGTGACAATGGCACTGAATTCAAGAACACTGGCCTTGATACATATCTTGATACCTTGGGCATCACACATGAATTCTCAGCCCCGTACACGCCACAGCAGAATGGCATCGTCGAACGCAAGAACAGAACACTCATTGAGATGTCCAGAATGATGCTAGATGAATACAAGACCCCAAGAAAATTATGGCCTAAAGCCATTGATACTGCATGCCATACAATCAATCGTGTTTATCTTCACAAGCTTCTGAACAAGACATCTTATGAGCTCCTTACTGGCAAGAAGCCAAATGTCAGTTACTTCAGAGTATTTGGCGCAAGGTGCTGGATCAAGGACCCACATCACACCTTAAAGTTTGCACCAAAAGCACATGAGGGTTTTATGCTTGGATATGGAAAGGATTCGCACTCCTACAGAGTCTTCAATCTCTTTCATTACAAAGTGGTTGAAACAGTGGATGTGCGGTTCGATGAGACCAATGGTTCACAAAGAGAGCAACTGGCAAATGTGCTAGATGAAGTTCCATCCAGTGAATCAATCAAGCTAATGGGAACTGGAGAAATTATACCTTCTGAAGCTCATCCTGAAGAAGAACTTATCATCTCAGCACCTGATCAACATGAAGACAATGCTCAGCCTGAAGACATTCCTTCTAACAACGACAATGATCAGTAAGAGCAAAGTCTTCGCCCTGTACATCCTCGCGTTGCCAATGAAGTGCAGGTTGAAAGAATAATTGATAGCATCAATGCACCCGGTCCACTCACTCGTTCAAGGGCAACTCAGCTAGCAAATTTCTGTGGGCACTTCGCATTCGTCTCAATAACAGAACCCAAGAAAGTTGAAGAAGCCTTCATGGAACCTGAATGGATTCAAGCTATGCAAGAAGAGCTTCAACAGTTTGAGCTGAATAATGTATGGGAACTAGTTAAGCGTCCTGATCCACGGAAGCACAATATAATAGGCACCAAATGGATATACCGCAACAAGCAAGATGAGCATGGTCAAGTTGTCAGAAACAAAGCTCGTCTCGTTGCTCAAGGATATACTCAAGTGGAAGGCATTGACTTCGATGAAACATTTGCTCCTGTGGCTAGACTTGAAGCCATACGCATACTGCTGGCCTATGCAAATCATCACAACATACTTCTATATCAAATGGATGTGAAGAGTGCTTTTCTCAATGGCAAGGTTGAAGAAGAAGTGTATGTTGCACAACCGCCTGGCTTTGAAGATCCAAAACATCCTGACATGGTATACAAGCTCAACAAGGCACTGTATGGCCTCAAACAAGCCCCTCGGGCCTGGTATGACACACTCAAATACTTCCTGAAGAGCAAAGGCTTCATACCTGGTTCCCTAGACCCCACTCTCTTCACGAAGACATATGATGGTGAACTGTTTGTGTGCCAAATATATGTGGATGACATTATCTTCGGCTGCACCAATCAGAAGTACAGTGAAGAGTTTGGATATATGATGCAAGAGCAATATCAGATGTCCATGATGGGAGAGCTGAAGTTCTTTCCTCGGTCTTCAAATACGACAACAACGCAACGGCATCTTCATATCTCAAGAGAAGTATCTCAAAGATTGCCTGAAGAAGTTTGGTATGCAAGACTGCAAAGGCTTCACAACACCAATGCCAGCCAAACATCATCTGGGTCCCGACGACAATGGTAAAGAGTTCGATCAAAAGGTATACCGCTCCATGATTGGTTCTTTACTTTATCTATGTGCATCTAGGCCAGATATTATGCTTAGTGTTTGCATGTGTGCTCGATTTCAAGCGGCACCAAAGGAGTCGCATCACTTAGCTGTGAAGCGAATTCTTCGATATTTGGCTCACACCCCAACTCTAGGATTATGGTATCCAAAGGGCTCAGAGTTTGATCTGGTTGGATTCTCGGATGCTGATTATGCTGGTGACAAAGTTGATCGCAAGTCTACATCAGGCACATGTCACTTTCTGGGACGATCACTTGTATGTTGGTCTTCAAAGAAGCAGAACTGTGTATCTCTCTCCACTGCTGAATCTGAATACATTGCTGCTGGATCTTGCTGCGCTCAGCTTCTGTGGATGAAGCAAACACTCAAGGACTATGGCATTCATCTGAAGCAAGTGCCACTTTACTGCGACAACGAAAGCGCCATCAAGATCGCCAACAACCCAGTTCAGCACTCGAAGACAAAGCACATTGAAATTCGTCATCACTTTCTCAGAGATCATGTTGTGAAGGAAGATATTGATATCATACACGTCAACACTGAAGAGCAATTGGCAGATATCTTCACCAAGCCCTTGGATGAGAAGAGATTTTGCAAGTTACGGTGTGAGCTAAATATCCTGGAATCCTCAAATGTCCTGTGATCAGGCACACATCCTAACCCTTATGCATATTGATGACTTAGATGTGCAACACACGAAGTAAAGTATATCTTCAATCAATGAAGACATACATTCTAAGTGTGAATACATTAATGTGGAATTTGACTTCGGAGCGCCACGATAATTGTGCGCCGTGTCTGGGTCTAATACTTCCTATACGGTGGGTAACGCCACCACCAAATGTTCTATTTTGAAGTGTTTCACTCATGACGTTACCTTGCAATGTCTTCACATTTGGTTTGGCTTCGATCTCAACATATCTTCATGATTATCTTCACTATGTTGATTATATATATATATATATATATATATATATATATATATATTAGTGTTCTGTCCTCTACAGCATTCACTTATAGCTATGTCTTCATTGTTGAATCTTTTGAACTAAGTGAATGTGATCGGACCCTAACCTCTCTATGCTTTCTATCTCAAATTCTATCTCTCCAAATCATATGCATTCTATTGAAACTGTCGAATGTCTTCTCTGCGTCCTTGTCAGCAGAAGATACAGAGACAACCATTAAGTCCGTTTTCAATGCTCATTCCTCCACATGAAGTAGGAACGACCACCCGACAATCAAGGCGTGCGTGGGACGTGGAACAAACCCCAAAATTCCGCATAATGGCCACATGTTTCTCAGATGGAATCGCCAGGGGCACCTGTGTAATAGCGCAGTGCCGCCCATGTACCTATAAATACACACTTCACAGCGGTCATTATCTCTTCTTCCACTCTCGCACGAACCCTAGCGCCACCGCTAGCCCTCGACGACGCCGGCGACGAAGCGCTTCGCTGCCGCAACCTCTCCGACGCCGTCTTCACGCCGACCGCGGACATCGTCCTCTCCGCCGTCGCCGTAGGTGTCCTCCGTCGCCAAGTTAGGGCACGGAAGATCGAACTGCTCGGCCTCATCTTCCACTTCGTCTAGCAGTTCTTAGTGTGGTAAATAAAACTTCCTTTTTACAGCACCGTTGATCCTATGGATTTGTCACTTTCTACCACAAGCAGTTTCTATTCACACAAGTTAGATCTCTCTCATACTGCATCTCATAACATGCCTAGTATATTCACTTATGCTTCACAAAGTAGTTAGATTCCTCACTTGTACTGATCTGTGGATTCGTACAAATCTGGAACCAACTCCTTATCTATGAGTGAATGTCTTCGCAAAATGAGGTCAATGTCTTCTAAACTGATTTATCTTCAAAATCTTCTGAGAATGCATATGACCTCTTCCCCTTCCCTCGCACCTTAATGCTGTCACAGGTACATGTCCGTGGGAGAATCCTTTGGTTCTCATAGTCTGCATTCATTTGCAGAATTCTTACAGCATCACATTAATTCTCCCGAAGCCAGTTCCTGTTGGTCCAGCAAGCGAAAACCTTTGAAGCCTTTGAACGTGTTGAAGCCTTTCAAGTTAAAGTTTATGGCTTCAGAGAAAGCAGCAAGGAAGGGTGGCAGAAAGCGTCATGGAGAAACATCCAGAGATCTGCCAGATGAACTCTCAGAACTGTACAAGACAGATCCTGAAGAGGATTACAATCAGCGCAAGACCCGAATCCAATGGATTCGAAGATATTGGGCAGAACAATGGTTCAAATACCGATTTGTAACCCAAGAATATGCTGAGAAAAATGCCATCAAGAGACCGTGGGGAGACATCCAATACAAGAATCTTCTACCCAGGTCCAGAGATGAAGCCATTGCTCAAGGCTTCTATCCCTGCATGGTCCGTGGGCCACAGCCAGCTGATGCACACCCATCGTCACTACTATGGTGTCGTGACGACAATCTGTTCAAGCGCAACTTCCAGTTTGCCCAGAACTCAGCGAAGCAGAACAAGAAGACTTTGGGGCTAGACTTCAACCCTGGTCCCTCAGCACCAAGGGCAGATGGCACACGAGATGCAGAACCCAATGTCATCGGTCCTTTCTCCAACCTTGAAGGCCTCATCACCCGCATCTTAGTTCAAGGGACTGCAGTGAATGAGCCTGCAGCTGACGCTGAATCAGAAGAAGCTCCTGCAGCGCCGAAGACAAAGAAGATGAAGAAGCCTAAAGCTTCAAAGCCTGCCCCCTCACCAAAAATCTCAAGGGCGAAGCCACTGGCAACTGCACCTCCTGAAGACAGTGTGCAGTCCGAAGACTTATCTCGCATCTCCAAGCCCCAGAAAGTCAAGATGCCTCTGCCTCACACCGGACAAGAGCTAACTGCTGCTGCCATTCTGCGCAATGACGACATTGATCTGTCAAGTGATGAAGATCTAGCAGATGACGCTCTTGAGCAACTCATCAAGAGCAAAGAAGAAGCAGAAATCTTCAATGATCTGCCTCTCTTTGATGTGACCATCATCCACAACTTCATTGACGAGTGGTTTGACACGCCAAACATCAGCTTTGAAGATCTGCAGCTACCAATTGGCCTCAGTGTCGCCTTCCAAGGCGCCATTGCTTCAGAACTCGCTATTGCCCAGCGCATTGTTGAACTGAAGCAAAAGATTGACTATGAAAAGGCTCAGTTCAAGAAGCATATGGCCAAGCTCAGCGTGCAGGAAGTGAAGAACTTCAAGAGTATGATGCACGAGCTCAAGGAAGCCTTTGTAAAGAAACGTGCAGAAGCTCAGGGTTCGCGTGAGCGCATGAAGACTCTGGCTGACAGATGTGTGCAAGCCTATAATGAGGCTGAGAAGCGCAAGGCCCTTGGGCGTCCTGGCATCGACCCCAGGATGGCCGCAAAGAAGAAGAAGAAGCCTGCTACGGCTGAACCTGACGCACCAAGGCAGGAAGCAGTTCCTATTGTCTTCCCAACTAAAATGACTGGCTCGAAGCCAAAAAGCCGGTCAACAGCTTCAGAGCTCAAGAAGACAAGGACTGCTGAGGCTGAAGCCAGGAAGAGGAAACATTCTGAAGCCTCTCCAACTGCCCCCTCCAAGAAGAAGAGGAAGACCAAGAAAGATCGGGCAGCTCCCACAGAGCCCTTGATAGTTGAACCCATTTCTATGGTCTATCCTGAAGCTGAACGCCATGAACGCCAACTGACTATCCATGAGCCTGCTTCCACAGAGGCTCATGAAGCTGAAGACTTTCCAGCAGCTGATCCCATCGCTGCTGAAGACATTGGTCAACATGACAATGTAGAAGATGGTGCAGTCCTTCCTCAGAACAGCGAACTCATCAGCATTGGTCGTCCACTGACGCCAATTGCACAGGATGCTTCATGGGCAGATCGCCCACAAGAGGAAGAAGACTATGAGGCCCAACCCACTCCAACTCCACAGGCGTCGCCCGCGTTGCGCAGGCTTCGCAAAGGTCCAAGGCCTCAAGTCTCTGCTGAAGACAATCCGGCTGCATCAGCCGCGGAAGATGAAGTCCCACAAGTTGCCACTCCACTGTCCCACCAAGAAGCAGTTCTCAAGGAGAACGTGCTTGAAAATCTTGCGGCTGCCACAACCACCAATGAAGCTAATGTGGAGCCCTCCCCAACGGAAAAAGAAGACAGCGAAGCCACTGATCCCGTCACTTCTGTTCCTGAGTCTGCTGCCGGTCCACAGTTCGACTATCATGTTGAGCACAGGCCTCAGGTACAGAAGCCAATCCCAAGATTGCCAAGGTTCCCAGGTCCTGCATCAGCACCTGGCTCCTTCAATATCAATGGCTTCAGGGCAGACAACACATTCTTCGATAGCTCCAGGAACCCCTACTCAAGGGAAAGGATATCATCTGATCGGTTCTGGAGCTATCCTCAGCGAAGCTATTACTCATGCATTCTTTACAACCAAGGTCGCATCTTCCCACACAAGCGCCTTGACATTGAAGCCATAGCTGGTCTGCCTTGTCTGGAAGAAGCTTTGGATTGCTTCAAGGAAGTTGGACTGCTGCCGTTCGTTACTGACCAAGAGCATTGGAATGAAGAGCTGCTGCTCCAATTCTATGCCACACTTCACATCCGCGGGTACAGCAGAGATCCGAAGACTTGGGTCCTGGAGTGGATGACCGGAAATGTTCATCACGAAGCCAATGCATTTGACATCATTGAGCTCACTGGTTTGCCCACTCCTGGCGATCTCTACGAGCATGGCTGTCAGCTGCATAGTGAAGCTATTGAGAGCATCTTTAAGAGGCCGGAACCTGATATGAGTCAGATGCTCAGCATGATGAAGCCATTGCCCCAAGATGCTGCTTATCCAACAGAGTTCTTCGTTGAAGACCTTGAGTATCTGCCACGAACCATCTATCACATCATCAGGCGAACTCTCTGGCCCATCAAAGGGCACTCTCCAAATGCCAAGCTTGAGGGTGCAATGAAGACTTTGGTCTTCTATATTCTTCATGGAAAATGCTTCAATGCACAGGACTTATTCATCCGCCAACTTGCTGCATCGGGCTCTGATCTGTTTGGCTTGAAGTTCTACGCCCCATGGGTAATGCGGCTAATTAAACTTCACTCCGATATCTCATATCAGCCATCTGCTCGCAATCATAGGATTTTTCTGCCTGATGTGGATATCTCTACTGAAGCCATCTATCCTGAGCCTGCAAAGGAACCTCTAAGTCTTCAGAATGCAGAGCATCAGAGTTTCTCACAGAACATTGAAGGAGTTGAAGCAGTCACTCGGGTGTATCCTTTGGCTGGCACTACACGTGCACCACACCCTGCGTCTACTGAAGCCACTGATAGTACAACTGCTCCAAGACCCAAGAAGCGCACTCGTGTTCTCAACGACCGAGAGCTTCTTGTGGCTCTTCATCAGAAACAGGATAGGCATCATGACTGGCTGAAGCGTCAGATGAAAAGCCTCTTGGTGGAAGTTAATCGCATTCGCAATCTTGCCACCAAGAATGCTTTCGTTGCCCATGAAACCTGTCGCCGTACATGGAAAGGGCTAACGATGATGTGTTCTGAAGATGATCTCCAAGAGGATGGCTTCACTGAGCGATTCAAGTTTGACTCCACACCTCCTCGAAGAGCTGTGCTGCTAGGAACTCCACCCCTTGAAGACTCTGAGTTCTCTTCATCTGCTGCAACAGTGACTGCCAGAGTTATCGAGGATGAAGATGATGCTACTTCACCACCACCTCCTTCAGCACGCGTCAACTCTGCTCCAAGCTCTTCAGCACCGCCAAACACCACCAACGACCCTGCTACTTCACCTACTCCGCATGGGAACGAGTAGATGCTCTATGTCTTCAAACCTTTTTGGTCCTTACTGACAAAAGGGGGAGAAGCATATGAGGTTGATAGTCTTCAAGCGGGTCCATATGGGCGGGTGCTTTATATTTTGCTTCGTGCTTACAACTCTCGTTTTGCTACATTTGGTTCTTTGAGTTGTAACACTTAAACTCGATGGTCGTCTGCTACTTATCTGCCACTTTGTTTTGCGATGATAAATTCCGCATGTGCGACGATAAATTCCGCACTTAGATCATTCTGCAGACGTCCATTTTCCATTATGCATGTCATTATCTTCATATACTTTCACATGCATAGTGGATTGTCATCATAAGTTGAAGTGGATCTCCACAAGTACAACCTGCCATGTGCATTTGCATTCCAAAAGCAAATTACCTATATGCACATCTTCAGGGGGAGCCCTTGCAACTTATGAAGACAATTCCTTATCCTTTACAATTTCACAGATTATATTCCCCGTTGAAAACTTCAACTAGTTTGTCATCAATCACCAAAAAGGGGGAGATTGTAAGTGCATCTAGTGCCACCCCTAGTTGGTTTTGGAGTATTGACGACAAACCTAGTTGAGGGACTAATGTGTTTGTGAGAATTGCAGGATAACACAGGTAGAAGTCCCTCATTGATTCGGTTTTCCTACCAGAGATGACCCCTAAAAATGTATGAAGACATTGAAGTCAAAGGTGGTATATGAAGATATTCACATTGAAGACTATGACAAGAGAAGACACCACATGAAGCCTATGGAGCTCGAAGACTTAGATCTTTCGTAGTTCTTTTTCTTTTGTGTTGAGTCATAGGAACCACCGTACTGTTAAGTGGGGTCCAAGAGAACCAGTCAGACTGACTGAAGTGATGCCTAACCAAAAACCTATGTCTTCGAGTGAAGACTATGAGAGCGAATCTTGTCCAGAGTCGGACAAGTCAGCTTTGCTTGTAGCCCAAGTAAAGTTGCCGTGTGAGTTTGAAATCTGACCGTTGGAACACGTGTCAGTTCCTTAGTGACCCAGGGTCATTTCGGACAAATCAGGTCGGGTTGCCAAGTGGCTATAAATAGCCCACCCCCCACAACCATAAACGGTTGGCTGCTCAGATTGAGAGTACGGCTTTTGTCGTTTGAGAGCAACCCACCTCGAAGCCTTTGAGAGAGAATTCCTTGCGAGGATAAAGCCCTAACCACCCAGAGCCAGAGAGAATTGGGCATCACTTAAGTCTTCTTGTCTGTGTGATCTGAAGACTTATTACACTTGAGGACTGTGCATCCTCCAGCCGGTTAGGCGTCGCGTTCTGAGCATCCAAGAGACATTGTGGATTGCCGGTGAACGAAGTCTGTGAAGGTTTGGGAGTCTACCTTGAAGACTTACCAGAGTGATTGGGCGAGGTCTGTGTGACCTTAGCTCAAGGGGAATACGGTGAGGACTGGGTGTCCTGAGCTGCGTGTTCAGGACTGGGTGTCCGGGACTGTGTGTCCTAAGGTTTAAATACCTAGCCGCCCCAACCAGACGTACAGTTGTCACAGCAACTGGAACTGGTCCAACAAATCATTGTCTTCAACGAGTCACTGGTTTCATCTTCCCTTCCCTTTACTTACTGTTGCTCCTTGTGAAGTCATTGTATGTTTGCACTATCTTTTGTCTTCACTGAGTGACTGCATGTTATGTATGGCTTCATAATATCTTCCTACCTGATCCTTACTACATTGCTGCTATTAAGTCATTGTGCTTTCACTTCATTGAATACTTGACTATGGCTTGCCTAGTGTAGTCTACCTTCCGCTGCATGGTAATAGGTTTATTTCTATCATTTGTCTTCATAACTTCCACGTTTTGAAGACTTTCGTAAAAATCGCCTATTCACCCCCCCCCTCTAGTCGATATAACGCACTTTCAGGAGTATGTAGCAGTTTGTGATGTATGTCAAAGAGTAAAGGCAGAGCATCAGAAGCCAGCAGGATTGTTACAACCATTGCCGATACCCGAATGGAAGTGGGATAAGCTAGGCATGGATTTTATCACGGGATTGCCCAGGACTCGTTCAGGCTATGACTCGATTTGGGTTGTAGTTGATCGATTGACGAAAGTAGCTCATTTCATCCCAGTAAAGACCACTTACACCAGTGCTAAGTTGGCAAAGATATACATGACCAGGATCGTATGTCTACATGGAGTTCCAAGGAGTATCGTATCAGATAGAGGAACCCAGTTTACCTCAAAGTTCTGGAAGCAGTTGCACGAAACTTTGGGAACCAGGCTAGAATTCAGTACAGCTTTTCATCCATAGACAGATGGACAGACCGAGAGAGTCAATCAGATTTTGGAGGATATGCTGAGAGCTTGTGCGCTAGATTACGGATCTAGTTGGGACGATAATTTTCCATATGCAGAGTTCTCTTACAACAACAGTTACCAAACCAGTTTAAAGATGGCCCCTTTCGAAGCCTTGTACGGAAGGAGGTGCAGGACACCGTTGTCATGGGACGAAGTTGGAGACCACCAGTTGTTTGGACCTGACTTGATTAAAGAGTCTGAACAGAAGGTGAAGATGATTCGCGGTAGGCTCAAGGTAGCCCAGTCCAGACAGAAGAGTTATGTAGATTCTAAACGCAAGGAGACAGTTTACGAAGTCGGAGATAGAGCTTATCTTCGAGTATCTCCACTTCGGGGAACAAAGCGTTTTGGAGTTAAAGGGAAGTTAGCACCACGATTTGTAGGACCATATCGAGTTTTGGAACGCATGGGAGAAGTGGCCTACAAGTTGGAATTGCCTGAAGGATTGTCAGGAGTTCATGATGTGTTCCATGTTTCTCAGTTAAAGAAGTGCCACGCGGAGATGGCTGACATACCTTTGAGAGACACAGTGCCATTGGAAACTATTCAGTTGGATAACGATTTGGCCTATGAGGAGAAACCAGTTAAGATCCTCGAGTTTGCCAGCCGAGTTACCCGCAGCAAGGTTATCAAGTTTTGCAAAGTTTAGTGGAGCCACAACATGGAGGATGAAGCCACCTGGGAGCGAGAGGAAGATTTGCTCAAAGACCACCCTCACCTATTTTCTAGCCAACCCGAATCTCGAGGGCGAGATTCATCTTAAGGGGGGTAGGTTTGTAACATCCCAAATTTTCAATTTGGAAGGTTATACATTTGATCATCATTGCATATCATATTTTATTTTGCATTTTGGTTGATCCTAGAAATTCTACGCAACTCAATGACCCACGGAGAGAGTTGGGGATTTCGTTATTTTCATATTTGAGTTTTCTCAAATTTTGAGAATAGGATCATTTGATTTTATTTATTTTATCATCAATTATTTCTATTACAAAACTATGAGAGAGGGAATAAAATGACTTTCCCAAAATAAATAAATATTGAGGATTTAATAATAAAATCAAATAAGATTTCATTTCGGAGTTTTTCGGTGTTTTATTTGAATTTAGGAAAAATGTGCGTTTTTCAAAATTGCATTTAGGTCTCAAATAAATGTTCACCTTTTGCGGCTTGATTTTAGAAGCCCATGAAAATTTATTTCGGAATTTTTGGATTCCGTTTAGTATTTCTTTTTATTTTTCTTCCGAGCGAAATAATTAAAAAAACCAACCGACCTAACCGGGCCGTGTCCGTCCGGGACTCTGGCCCGGCAGGCTTTAAAAGCCAGCCCAGCCCCCCCTGGGAGAAACCCTAGTCGCCCAGCCCCACCCCACGTGCCGCCGCCGCCGCCAGCCTGCGCCGCCGCCGCCGGACGCCGCCGCCGCCGAGGTTCGCCGCCGGCTCGACTTCCGTGCCATCGTTTTAAAAAAAAAAGAAATTTAGATCGGTTTTCGTCGGTTTTTTTTTTGTTCGGTTTTTTTAAATAGATTGGTTTTTCCGGTTTATTTAAATAGCGAGCGTTCGTTCGTTCGTTCGTTCTAGCGAGCGTTCGTCGTTTTTCTTTTTCTCGAATTAAATCCGCGATTTTTCTGATCGCGATTCCTGATCCGATTTTCGTTTTAGTATAACTTTTCGCCCGTTTATCGGAATCAGGCGATTCAAGCGCCTAGAGTTTCGTCTCGAAACCCTCTATCCGTTTAATCAACTTAAACAAGATTTTGCTACTGTAAAATTTGCCCTAGATCCAGATTACTAGAACGAAGTTGTTTTCTTTCGCCGTTTGACTTTCGTTGCTTCGTTCGATTTGATTCTTTTTGCCAACCGAGTTCTTAAGTTGAACCTTCGGGTTAGATCTCTTATTTGAGTTTTACCTGTGCATTAGATGAGTACTTATTGTATGCTTGTTTTTTTGTCTGCGATAGAATACCCGGAGTGCGCCGCTTGTTACTTCGAATCTCTAGGTTTCGCGGATCATCAGCAAGGCAAGTAACACTTTGATCATACCTTTTCTACTACCCAGTTTTATTGCATTAGATCAATCCTCACACATTGCATGATTAGGATCTAATTAAATTGTGGGATGAGAAGTAGATGAGGTAGAACCTATTACCTGTTATTATCAAACCTTTGGGAGTTACTTCTACATTTGCTTATTATGCCATGCTATGCTAGTAGACGTGGATTGGGTGAGTGATATCCATGACAGATGTGAGATTGTTAATTAATGGTTTATCTAAGGTGGCAACTTAAACACACATCTGGGTGGATTGAGGCACCCGGGTATTCCAGGACTTGCCTGTTTTCTTTTGGACCGCCACCCAGGCTCAAAGGGATCATGAGACTATTCATACTAGAAACTTCCATGTGCAGCCACAAGCTATTATGGGCTCTAGCATAGTTGACTAAGTCGTACGAACTCTTACAGTGGTAGACTAGAAGATGTAGGGGATGTAGGTGGTACGGTCTACCCGATCGTAAGGTGCTAGCACTTCTGAAAGACTATGTCTCGGTCATCCGTCTTCTCAAACACCATGTAGTGCGAGAAACCAAACGGAGGCGATCGAGTCTTGTGGGGAAAAGTGCGCAAACCTCTGCAGAGTGTAATAAACTAATCATGGTTAGCCGTGTCCCCGGTTATGGACATCTTGAGTATCTAGTACTTGGATTATCATGTGAATCTCAACATGTTACTCTAAATTAATTTTGTTGGGTTATGTTTAATGATGATGCTTAATTGGGATTGAGAATGCTGTCAACCATTCTCAATGTTTAACAAGTACCATGATAGTAATTAAATTTTATTCCTTTGTAGTAGGGAAAAATTGGCTTTACGGAAAACTGTAACCATAGAGCTTTCCACCAGCCAAATATGCATATAGTATAGTTGTTTCATTCCATTATTCTCTATGTGTTACATTGCCAGCATATTCCATGTGCTGACCCGTTTCGGGTTGCAACATTAATGTTGCAGACTTTTCAGACGATGATTAAGGAGTTTTTAGGTCGTGGTTCTATACTCAGTGATGCCGTTGGAGTTGATGGACTCACTTATCTTCCAAGCCTTCCGTTGTTATCGTTATTAGATGGCCTTAAGCCATATTTATTGTAATAAGTTCTCTTTTGAGACACTCGTTGTAATAAGTGTGTGATTGCTACTCTGCTATAAATCCTCCAAGTACTGTGTGGTGTCAGCATTACTAATCCAGGGATGACACCGAAGCACAGAGATCTGACTGTTTGAGGTCTGGTCGCTACAACGCCCCCCGCGGAGGCGTGTCGATGGGGGTGGCGTGTTGGGGGTAGCCCTCTGTGGCTCCTCCTGCTGCCGCTCCCCTCCTGCAAACCCGGCAAGGTTAGCGTCATGGCATCGAGCACCTACCACATGTCGAGTAAGAAGAGGGTGACGAACTTACGCTGGGGGCTGCGCCGGGGGCTGCTGTCCGGGCTGCTCAGCACCACCAGTGGTGTCTTTGAAGCCCCAGCCGGGGGCTGGCTGCTCGCCGAGGTCCTCGCCCTCTTCGCCCTCTGGGCCAACGTCTCTGTCTCCCTACGGAAGCAAAAATGGATCAAGACAAGCGACCCAATTCAAGGAAATGGAAATGACAGTAAGGAACAGAGAACTTACTCGTCATCCGTCTCCTCCTCCTCCACCAGTTTCCTTTTCCTCTCCGGGCTGAGAGGCCCAAGATCGAAAGGGAGCTCCGCATCATCATCCGAGTCGACGCCTGCCGGAGGAGGCGAAGGAGGCGGCGGGGTTTGTGCGCGCCCGGATGAGGAAGGGGCTGTTGTCTTCTTCTTCTCAGCGGCCTTCGTCAGCCTCTTGGCTGCCGTGGCCCTCATGTGGCGCCCAGACCCCTCCAGGGTCAATTGAGGCCGCGCAGCCCTGCCGGGCCGGACCGGCTCACCGGAGCCAGCCCGCCGCGGGACTCGCCCTCTTCCCCTGGTTGGCGTCGAGCCCGCCGCCGCGTCCTCCTCCTCCCCCGACGACTCGTCGGGCGCGTCTTCGACGAGCGGAGATCCAGTGTTGGCGATGCTGGCCTCCCCGGAGGCCGCCGTCCACCGGGAGAGCTCCTCTTCCTCCGTCGCCATTGCGGCCATGTCCTCCACGCCCCCGGCGCTGCCGGCCTCCATGGCAAGCTGTGCCTCCCTCGCCCTGGTGGCGATGTAGTCCAGCTCGGCCTGGTTGGTGTCCATGATAAGCCACCGCTCGGCGTCGGCATTGACGTACACCTCGATCAGGGTGTCGAAGAACTGCTGCACATCCTCGACCTTCGGCTCCTTCCAGCTCGGGACAGGGCCGTGCGCATTACAGTCCGGCATCATGGCGATGATCTCGGACCAACGTGAATTGTTGCACAACGGGACCACCCCCGCTGGCAGCTTGAAAAATGGCCCCTTGAGGGCCTTGCCAACCTTTGCGACAGCCCTCGCAGCCTTGCCGGTCCGCTCGACCTCGCCATCGCGACACACATCAAGCTGGAAAAGCCGCTGGCAGAAGTGGGCATGCGCCAACACTGTGAAGTTGTGATCGAGGCCGGGGCAGAGTCGCATGATGTCAGCCGGGTTCGTGAAGAGCCAAGCTGGCCTCCCCTTGCTGTGCAACGGGGCGATCCGATGGCGAATGAAGTCCGCCCCAATCATCTCAAGGGTGAGTCCGGCCTGGGTGAGCCGGAGAATCCTGGTGGTGGCAACGGTGAGCCTCCCATCGGCGGCGTCGACATCGCTCCAATCGCTGCCGCGGACCGGCGGCGCTCGGCGGACCTTGCAGAATTCCGGCGGGTTTTCATCTTCAATCCAGCACCACCGGCCACGCCATTCCTCCCAGCTCTCCTTCACGGCACCGTCCGGGTATGCCCCCTTGGATCTTGGAATCCAGGTGACGCAATCGGAGACAGCTCCTCCCGGCTGGATTCGAGGGAAGAAGTAATGGCGGAAGAGCGCCGTGTTGGGCTGCACCCCGGCAAAGCCTTCGCAAAGATGCGCGAAGAAAGCCATGCACGCCACCGCATTCGGAGTAAAATCCAAGAGGCGAAAGCCGAAGGTGCGCATAACATCGCAGAAGAAAACGGAGAAAGGAGGGCATAACCCGCAAGAAAAGTAATCAACGAAGAAGGGGTACCGATTTGAGGCAGGATCAGCGCAAGCGGCAGGAATGATGCGCGTCGCCGGGTGTCCCGAACCCTCTCCCCCCGTCTTCACCCCCATAGGGGCTTGAAGGAGGCCCGGAGCTCTTGAACATCAACCATCAAGGGGAAGAAGAAGGCGGACTATGTCCGGTCCCCCACAGCGCGCTCTCCGGCGGCTCCACCGTCCCGGCGCCCTTAGCCACCCCCTTGCCCTTGGCGAATTTGGGAGCCATGGCGACCAAGAAGTTCAGAGGGCTGAGGAAGGGGGATGGCAAAGCAGCGGCGGCGGGCGACAGCGAAAGCTTAGGACGGAAGGAAGAAAGGGAACGGCGGCTCTGAGATCGGAAAAGGCACGAGGGAAGAGGAGAAAGTGAGCAGTGCGCCCACGGTTATTCTTTCTTATGGGGGAAAACGCGGGCCGCCTCCTTTCACATTAACAGTGATGTGACGCATGCCCGCGGGAAGCAACCCCATGCATGCCGCCCACGTCACACACGCTTCCCCACGCCGCGCCACGTGCGGGAAGCATGGGAAGCGTAGCGCGCGAAGAGACTTACCGCGGTAAAAACCGCCCCGCCTGCCCGCGCACCGTTTTTGGGCCTAGCCCAACGACGCGATTGCACTTACGTGTGGCCCAGGCCCGGGGCTCCTGTCAGTGTACAAAAAGAGGGGTACGCTTTTTGTACCCCTATAACTGTGCACGGGCAGTCTGAGCCACGGGCACCACCACACTGAGCAAGGCAAGGGAGGTGAGCCAAGGTAAGGCCGAAGCTCAGGAGAAGCAGGACGACGCCAAGACCAAGACCACAAAGAGCAAAGGGGACGAAATGGACCCCCCCCCGGCAAGATCCTTGCCGGGAGGCGGTTTTAGCAAACCCGGCAAGACCCTTGCCGTGGCAGCTCGCGCCACACCTACGGAGTGAGTCACCCTTGAGTCCACTTCCCCCATGGGCAAGGATTCGGGATACATCCCCGTGGTGGCATGCAGATCTTTGTGAAGACATTCAAGATCAGATACACCCTTTAGAAGATGATGATCCTTGGCGGGATCCCAGCCAAAGAGGACCACAAGGCCCCCGGCAAGAGCCTTGCCGGGGATGACAGCAGGCGCCACGGCAAGACCCTTGCCAAGGCCCCGGCAAGGCCCTTGCAAAGAACACCCGTTGGGCCACCATCAGGCCCACGCCAATCAAACCTCCACCGCCTTTCACATGCAGCTGCCGACCCAACCAGCTGGGCAGGCACCTGCGTGGCGGCATGCAGATCTTCATGGAGACCCACCACTGTGCCACCTCAGCTGCCTGCCTGCCTACATGGCACCGCAGGCGCCGCTGGCCAGGGCGCGTGTCGACGCGAGAGGGAGCGGTGACGGACTAGACAGGGCTCTCCCCCGTCCCCGATAAAGCAAGGACACCTGCGCAAGACGCATTAAATGCGCCTTGTCATGTAATGCGAGGGATAACCTCGCATCACTGTTTCCCTTTCCACCTCCTGGTACTACTGTGGCAACCCCTTTCCTATAAAAGGAGGCCCAAGGAGACCAGGAAGGGGATTCGGCTTTTTGGAGCTCCTCACGCCCCATAGCTAGCTCAAGAACACAGATATACAATCCACCAAAGCAGGAGTAGGGTTTTACGCATCCCCGCGGCCCGAACCTGGATAAACAAACCGTGTGCTATCTGTTTGATCCGCTCTTCTCATGACCCCGCGCCCCGCAACCGTAGTAGGGATTCTTGTGATCCCATAGGTGTCGTTCCCACCGACAATCTACTACTATTACTCCACACATCGACCGCTATCCAACATGCATCTAGAGTATTAAGTTCATAAGAACAGAGTAATGCTTTAAGTAAGATGACATGATGTAGAGGGATAAACTCATGCAATATGATATAAACCCCATCTTTTTATCCTCGATGGCAATAATACAATACGTGTCGTTTCCCTTTCTATCACTGGGATCGAGCACCGCAAGATTGAACCCAAAGCTAAGCACTTCTCCCATTGCAAGAAAGATCAATCTAGTAGGCCAAACCAAACTGATAATTCGAATAGACTTGCAAAGATAAAAAATCATACATAAAAGAATTCAGAGAAGAATCAAAAATTGTTCATAGATAATCTGGATCATAAACCCACAATTCATCGGATCTCGACAAACACACCGCAAAAGAAGATTACATCGAATAGATCTCCAAGAGAATCGAGGAGATCTTTGTATTGAGATCGAAAGAGAGAGAGGAAGCCATCTAGCTAATAACTATGGACCCGAAGGTCTGAAGTAAACTACTCACACATCACTCGAGAGGCCATGGAGTTGATGTAGAGGCCCTCCGTGATCAATGCCCCCTCCGGCGGAGCTCCGGAAAAGGCCCCAAGATGGGATCTCTTGGGTACAGAAGGTTGTGGCAGTGGAATTAGGTTTTCGTGGTGCTCCTGGATGTTTGCGGGGCACGTGGACTTATATAGGAGGAAGAAGTACGTCGGTGGAGCAACGAGGGGCCCACGAGGGTGGAGGGCGCGCCCCCTACCCCGTGGCCTCCTCGATTGTTTCTTGACGCCCACTCCAAGTCTCCTGGATCATGTTTGTTGAGAAAATCACGTTCCCGAAGGTTTCATTCCGTTTGGACTTCGTTTGATATTCTTTTTCTGCGAAACACTGAAATAGGCAAAAAATAGCAATTTGGGCTGGGCCTTCGGTTAATAGGTTAGTCCCAAAAATGATATAAAAGTGTAAAATAAAGCCCATTAACATCCAAAAGAGATAATATAATAGCATGGAGCAATCAAAAATTATAGATACGTTGGAGACGTATCACCCCCGAGCCTTCCAACTGCCTGGATCCATCAAAGTGAATAGTCCAATATGTGTTATCTGGCTTTTCCTCAGGTGTCTGCAAATCTGTCCAATCCTTGATAAGATCCATGAGTGCTTGTGATTTGATGGTCGTATGAGGCGCATATATCAAACCATGGGGCCCAAGCTCGATGGCCCACTTGGCAATCCGGCCTGTGGCTTCTCTATTTTGGATGATGTCCCCCAAAGGAGCAGAGCTGACCATAGTAATGGGGTGACCCAGAAAATATTGCTTAAGCTTCCGGCTTGCCATAAAGACCCCATACATAAGCTTCTGCCTGTGCGAATACCTCTGCTTGGACTCAATAAGTACCTCACTGATGTAGTAAACCGGCCATTGAACCCGATATTCCTTGCCTGCCTCTTTCCTCTCCACCACAATAGCTACAATGATGGCCCGGCTATTAGCAGCCACATATAACAACAGAGGCTCCTTATCAATAGGGGCAGCAAGAACGGGCGGCTCATCCAACTTTTTCTTCAGATCCTCAAATGCTTGATTAGCAGTATGACTCCAAACAAAATGATCTGTCTTCTTCATCATCTGATAAAGAGAAATAGCTTTCTCACCTAACCGGCTTATAAACGGTCTTAGGGCCGCAATATGACCCGCCAGATGCTGAACATCATTAACACACGTCGGCTTAGCCAATGAAGTAATGGCTTTGATTTTCTCCTGGTTAGCTTCAATGCCTCTGTTAGAAACCAGAAAGCCCAAGAGCTTGCCTGATGGTACACCAAAAACACACTTGGCTGGGTTAAGCATCATCTTGTACACCCAGAGATTATCAAATGTCTCCTTCAAATCATCAATCAAGGTCTCCTTCTTTCTTGACTTCACCACAATGTCATCTACTTAAGCATGTACATTACGCCCGATCTGATCGTGAAGGCAATTTTGCACACACCGCTGGTAAGTCGCCTGGGCACTCTTGAGCCCAAAAGGCATAGATACATAGCAGAAGGCTCCAAACGGAGTAATGAAAGTTGTCTTCTCCTGGTCCTTAACTACCATCTTGATCTGATGATAACCAGAATAAGCATCCAAAAAACTCAAACGCTCACAACCCACCGTAACATCAATGATTTGATCAATATGAGGGAGAGCGAATGGATCAGCCGGACAAGCCTTGTTTAAGTCCGTGTAATCCACACACATCCGCCAAGTACCATTCTTCTTGAGCACCAACACCGAGCTAGCCAACCATTCAGGATGAAAAACTTCAACGATAAACCCGGGCGCCAAGAGCTGGGCCACTTCTTCACCAATGGCCTTCCGCCTCTCCTCGTTAAAACGATGGAGGAATTGCTTGACCGGCTTAAATTTCGGATCGATATTAAGAGTGTGCTCAGCGAGTTCCCTCGGTACACCCGGCATGTCTGAAGGTTTCCATGCAAAGATATCCCGGTTCTCACGGATGAACTCGATGAGCGCGCTTTCCTATTTTGGATCCAGATTGGCACTGATGCTGAACTGTTTAGATGAGTCGCCAGGAACGAAGTCAACCAATCTAGTGTCGTCTACCAATTTAAACTTTAACAAAGGATCATGCTCCGTGGTTGGCTTCTTTAAGGGCATCATGTCTGCCAGGTCAACATTATCCTTATAAAATTTCAGCTCCTCTATTGCACAAACTGATTCAGCATAGGCAGCGTCGCCCTCTTCACACTCCAAGGCCACATTGCGACTCCCATGCACCGTAATGATGCCCTTGTAACCCGGCATCTTAAGCTGCAAATAAACATAACAGGGCCTTGCCATGAATTTAGCATAAGCCGGCCGCCCAAACAGAGCATGGTAAGGGCTTTTGATCTTAAACACCTGGAAGGTCAGAGTCTCAGATCTGGAATCATGCTCATCTCCAAAGGCAACCTCCAAAGATATCTTATCCACTGGATATGCCGACTTACGATGCACCACCCCATGAAAAACGGTGTTCGACAGCTTAAGATTTTTGTCAGTCAGCCCCATGCGACGGAATGTTTCATAATAAAGTATATTAATATTGTTGCCTCCATCCATGAGTACCTTAGTAAACTTATAGCCTCCGACCTGAGGTGCCACCACCAATGCCAGGTGACCCGGATTATTAACCCGGGGTGGGTGATCCTCACGGCTCCACACAAAAGGCTGCTCTGACCACCGTAAGTAACATGGCAACGCCGGATCAACAGCATTCACTGCCCTCTTATGCAGCTTCTGATCCCGCTTACACAGGCTGGTGGTGAAGACGTGGTACTTCCCACTGTTCAATTGCTTCGGGTTGCTCTAATAACCAGACTGTTGCTGCTGATTCCCCTGATTATTCTGTTGGTTGTAACCACCTTGATTACCCTGGCCGTGAAACCCGGAATTTGAGTCGTTGCTTCCATGACCCGGACCATAAGAGCCGGATCCTGAACCGTCGTTCGGGCCATGGTTGTGCTGGACAGACTCTCTGAAGTGTCTCATTATACTGCAATCCTTCCATGAATGTGTAGCTGGCTTCTAACCCGTTCCGTGTTTTGGACATGGCTGACTCAATATTGCCTCAAGGTCAAACCTCGTCCCTTGAGTCAGCGCCCCCTTACGACACTGGTTATAACTTCACGCACCGGCGTTAGCTATGAAATCATCCGCTTTGCGCTTACCGTTGCCATCCTAATTGGCTGGGTTGTACTGTTGTCCCTTCATGCTGCTACTCTTTTTTCCCTTTCCCGATCTTTCATCCTTAGAGTCGGGGTCCTTGGTGCCATCAGAGTCGGCATACTTGACAAGAGCCACCATAAGCTCCCCCATGTCGTTGCAATGACACTTAAGCCATCCAAGTTTCTGCTTGAGTGGAATGAAATGGCAAGTTTTCTCCAACATTAGAATCGCTGAGCCGACGTTGATGTTATCTGAAGAATGTATGATAGTCGAGACCCGGCGCACCCAGCTGGTTGTTGACTCGCCCTCAGCTTGAACACAAGAAACCAAATCGACAATCGACATAGGCTGCTTGCATGTATCTTTGAAATTCTGGATAAACCGGGCCTTCAACTCGGCCCATGACCCGATGGAGTTAGCCAGCAGCCCCTCCAGCCAGGTGCGAGCCATCCCCTCTAACATCATGGTGAAGTACTTAGCATATGCAGCCTCACTAAGGGCCAGTTCTTTTGGCAGCTTAAAAAATAATCCGCCTACTCCCTAGTTTTTCCCATAAGCCGTTTCTGTTATTTATTGGGGCTTATGAACTAGTTATGGGATAACTAATTTAGAAGCCTCAACAAATTTTAGGAGCGGCTTATTTTTTAAGCTGGGGAGAGGCAGCTTATTTTTTAAGCCGCTCGAAAGAACTGGCCCTAACATCCAGCATCTCCATGGCCATCTCATAACTCTCCACCGACGCCTCAGGGGGCTGATCTGCTATGTAATTAGGCACCTTACGAGGGCCTTTGAAGTCCTGGGCCAAACGCTCGTTTCATAGAGCCGTTGTTAGACACGGCACACCGAAAGCCTTAGAAGTTACACCTGCCTCAATTAAAGCTATCGGGTAAACCAACATGTGTTGATGAGCCAATAGCTGAGCCGCCAGCTCGGCCTCCCGACGTGCTCTGCCCTAGTCCACAAAATCATGTGCATTAGCACCATTGCGCACCGGGTCATGTCCATGAGGTTGGTTACGGTGCTGCTTCGTACTCGAGACTGCTGGTGAATCAATGTGCCTACTGTAGCTCCAGCTTGGACGAGGGGTTGAATGAATCCGGTCACGGCTATAAGAATAAGCATGTTGCTGCACTAAAACCGTTTGAAGAAGCTCCCTGGCCCTTCGGGTTTCAACCGCCGTCGGAGTCTCACCCTTGACTGGTAAAGCCGCCAATCGCGTCGCTGTAGCAATCATGTTATCCAAAGGGGTGGAATAGTGACCCGGCGGTGTTACCACGTGTTGAGGCGGGGTGTTGTTCATATACGGAGAACTTGTCACGCGCGGCTGACCCGGCACCCCACCACCTGGCGCTTTAGTCATCCGATTCACCACCGGCGGGTTACTGGCCCGGCTCCAGGGGTGTTGAAGAGGTCCCTTGACTCATAAACTGAGTGCAGACGACTCCGGTATTTTCTCCTCAAAACTTCGTTTGACGCGTTCTGATCCACCGTGAGCCGGTATGAATCTGCTTGAATCCGCTGTGCTTGGGCACTTAAAACGGCCCGCTCTACAGCCATCCTTGTGTTTTCTGCTGCTAATTCCACCTTGGCTTGCGCTATCTCATCACACAACTTAGATACTTCTGCCTTGTGCTGCTCCTTGTTATCTGGGGTTACCTCAACCTCCATCAGAGTCGCCAGAGAATCCAACAGATATATTAAAATTTGAACCAGCGGGCGCGCTGAACCGCCAGCACCGGCTGCCATTACCGCCGCTGCACTAGAAGTCATAGCCGTGGCGGCTGTCGAATGATACGTCCATTGTGCATCATGCTTTTATATCGATATTTATTGCATTATGGGTTGTTATTACACATTATGTCACAGTACTTATGCCTATTCTCTCTTATTTTACAAGGTTTACATGAAGAGGGAGAATGTCGGCAGCTGGAACTCTGGGCTGGAAAAGGAGCAAATATTAGAGAGCTATTCTGCACAACTCCAAAAGTCCTGAAACTTCACGGGAGAAAGTTTCAGAATATATAAAAAAATATTGGGCAAAAGAAGTACCAGAGGGGGGCCACCCACCGTCCACGAGGGTGGGAGCGTGCCCTACCCCCTGGGTGCGCCCCCTGCCTCGTGGGCCCCTAGCAGCGCTCTGATGCCCATCTTTGGCTATATGGAGTCTTTCGTCGAGGAAAAAAATCATAAGCTAGCTCACAGGACGAAACTCCGCTGCCACGAGGCGGAACCAATCTAGGGCTCCGGCGGAGCTGTTCTATCGGGGAAACTTCCCTCCGGGAGGGGGGAATCATCACCATTGTCATCACCAAAGATCATCTCATCGGGAGGGGGGGTCAATATCCATCAACATCTTCACCAGCATCATCTCATATCAAACCCTAGTTCATCTCTTGTATCCAATCTTTGTCCCAAAGCCTCATATTGGTACCTGTGGGTTGCTAGTAGTGTTGATTACTCCTTGTAGTTGATGCTAGTTGGTTTACTTGGTGGAAAATCATATGTTCAGATCCATTATGCATATTAATACCCCTCTGATTATGAACATGAATATGATTTGTGAGTAGTTACATTTGTTCCTGAGGACATGGGAGAAGTCTTGCTATAAGTAGTCATGTGAATTTGGTATTCCTTCGATATTTTGATGAGATTTATGTTGTCTCTCCTCTAGTGGTGTCATGTGAACGTCGACTACATGACACTTCACCATTGTTTGGGCCTACAGGAAGGCATTGGGAAGTTATAAGTAGATGATGGGTTGCTAGAGTGACAGTAGCTTAAACCCTAGTTTATGTGTTGCTTCGTAAGGGGCTGATTTGGATCCATATGTTTCATGCTATGGTTAGGTTTACCTTAATACTTTTGTTGTAGTTGTGGATGCTTGCAATAGGAGTTAATCATAAGTGGGATGCTTGTCCAAGGAAGGACAGTACCCAAGCACCTGTCCACCCACATATCAAATTATCAAAGTACCGAACGCGAATCATATGAACGTGATGAAAACTAGCTTGACGATAATTCCCATGTGTCCTCGGGAGCGCTTTCCTTTATATAAGAGCTTATCTAGGTTTGTCCTTTGCTACAAAAAGGATTGGGCCATCTTGCTGCACCTTATTTACTTTCATTACTTGTTACGCGTTACCAATTACCTTATCACAAAACTATTTGTTACCGATAATTTCAGTGCTTGCAGAAAATACCTTGCTGAAAACCGCTTATCATTTCCTTCTGCTCCTCGTTGGGTTCGACACTCTTACTTATCGAAAAGGCTACGATAGATACCCTACACTTGTTGGTCATCAAGACTCTTTCTGGCGTCATTGCCGGGGAGTGAAGCGCCTTTGGTAGGTGGAATTTGGTAAGGAAAAATTTATATAGTGTGCTAAAATTTACTGTCACTTGTTACTATGGAACATAATCCTTTGAGGGGCTTGTTCGGGGTATCTTCACCCCGACCAGTAGAGCAAAGAGTTGCTCCTCAACCTACTGAACCTACTGAATTTTTTTACTTTGAAATTCCTTCGGGTATGATAGAGAAACTGCTAGCTAATCCTTTCACAGGTGATGGAACATTACATCCCGATTTGCACCTAATCTACGTGGATGAAGTTTGTGGATTATTTAAGCTTGCAGGTATGCCCGAGGATGTTATCAAGAAGAAAGTCATCCCTTTATATTTGAAGGGAGAGGCATTGACATGGTTTAGGCTATGTGATGATATGGGATCATGGAACTACAACCGATTGAAATTGGAATTTCATCAGAAGTTTTATCCTATGCATCTTGTTCATTGTGATCGTAATTATATATATAATTTTTGGCCTCGCGAAGGAGAAAGCATTGCTCAAGCTTGGGGGAGTCTTAAGTCAATGTTATACTCATGCCCCAATCATGAGCTCTCAAGATAAATTATTATTCAAAAAAATTATGCTCGGCTTTCTCTCGATAATCGCTCCATGCTCGATACTTCTTGTACTAGATCTTTTATGATGAGGACTATTGAATTCAAATGGGATTTAATGGAAAGAATTAAACGCAGCTCTGAAGATTGGGACCTCGACGAAGTTAAGGAGTCAGGTATAACACCTAAGTTTGATTGTGTTAAATCTTTATGGATACCGATGCTTTCCGTGAATTTAATTAGCACTAAATATGGACTTGACTCTGAGATAGTAGCTTCTTTCTGTGAATCCTTTGCTACTCATGTTGATCTCCCTAAGGAGAAGTGGTTTAAATATAATCCTCCCATTGAAGTAAAAGTAGTTGAACCTATTAAAGTTGAATAAAAGACTATCGCTTATAATGATCCAGTTGTTCCTACTGCTTATATTGAGAAACCACCTTTCCCTGTTAGAATAAAGGATCATGCTAAAGCTTCAACTGTAGTTCGTAAGAGTAATACTAGAACACCTACTCCCTCTTAGCAAATTAAAGTTGAACCTAGTATTGCTATGGTTAAAGATCTCTTAGCTGATAATTTTGAGGGGCATGTTATTTACTTCTGTGATGAAGCTGCTAGAATTGCTAGACCTGATACTAAAAATAAACATAGACCTGTTGTTGGCATGCCTGTTATTTCTGTTAAAATAGGAGATCATTGCTATCATGGCTTATGTGATATGGGTGCTAGTGCAAGTGCAATACCTCATTCCTTATACAAAGAAATTATGCATGATATTGCACCTGCTGAGATAGAAGAGATAGATGTTACAATTAAGCTTGCTAATAGAGATACCATTTCACCCGTTGGGATTGTTAGGGATGTTGAAGTCTTGTGTGGGAAAGTTAAATATCCTGTTGATTTTCTTGTTCTTGGTTCTCCACAAGATGACTTTTGTCCCATTATATTTGGTAGACCCTTCTTGAATACTGTTAATGCTAAGATAGATTGCAATAAGGATATTGTATCTATTGGGTTAGGGGATATGTCTCATGAGTTTAATTTTGCTAAATTTCGTAGACAACCCCATGATAAAGAATTGCCTAGTAAAGATGAAATTATTGGTCTTGCTTCTATTGACGTGCCTCCTAGTGATCCTTTAGAACAATATTTGCTAGACCATGAAAATGATATGTTTATGAATGAAATAAGGGAAATAGATGAAGTATTCTTTAAATAGGGACCTATTTTGAAACACAACTTGCCTGTTGAAATCCTAGGGGATCCTCCTCCACCCAAGGGTGATCCCGTGTTTGAGCTTAAACCATTACCTGATACTCTTAAATATGCTTATCTTGATGAGAAAGAGATATATCCTGTTATTATTAGTGCTAACCTTTCAGAGCATGAGGAAAAGAAATTATTGAAAACTCTGAAGAAGCATCGTGCTGCTATTGGATATACTCTTGATGATCTTAAGGGCATTAGTCCCACTCTCTGCCAGCACAAAATAAAACTGGAAAAGGATGCTAAACTGGTTGGTGATCACCAACGACGGTTAAATTCTAAGATGAAAGAAGTGGTGAGAAAAGAAATACTAAAGCTTCTGGAGGCAGGTATAATTTATCCCGTTGCTGATAGTCAGTGGGTAAGTCCTGTCCATTGTGTCCCTAAGAAGGGAGGTATTACTGTTGTTCCTAATGATAAAGATGAATTGATCCCACAAAGAATTGTTACAGGTTATATAATGGTAATTGATTTCTGCAAATTAAATAAAGCTACTAAAAAGGATCATTAACCTTTACCTTTTATTGATCAAATGCTAGAAAGATTATCCAAACATACACATTTTTGCTTTCTAGATGGTTATTCTGGTTTCTCTCAAATACATGTGTCAAAAGAGGATCAAGAAAAGACAACTTTTACTTGCCCTTTTAGTACCTTTGCTTATAGACGTATGCCTTTTGGTTTATGCAATGCACCTGCTACCTTTCAAAGATGTATGCCTGCTATATTCTCTGACTTTTGTGAAAAGATTGTTGAGGTTTTCATGGATGATTTCTCCGTTTATGAAACTTATTTTGATGATTGCTTACGCAACCTTGATCGAGTTTTGTAGAGATGTGAAGAAACTAATCTTGTCTTGAATTGGGAGAAGTGCCACTTTATGGTTAATGAAGGTATTGTCTTGGGGCATAAAATTTCTGAAAGAGGTATTGAAGCTGATAAAGCTAAAGTTGATGCTATTGAAAAGATGGTGTGTCCTAAGGACATTAAAGGTATAAGAAGTTTTCTTGGTCATGCCGGTTTTTATAGGAGGTTCATTAAGGAATTCTCAAAAATCTCTCGGCCTCTGAATAATCTCTTACAAAAGGATGTTCCTTTTGTCTCTGATGATGGTTGTGTAGAAGCATTTGAAATACTTAAGAAAGCTTTGATTTCTGCACCTATTGTTCAACCTCCTGATTGGAATTTACCATTTGAAATTATGTGTGATGCTAGTGATTATGCTCTAGGGGTTGTTCTAGGACAAAGAGTTGATAAGAAATTAAATGTTATTCAATATGCTAGTAAAACTCTAGACAGTGCCCAAAGAAATTATGCTACTACTGAAAAGGAATAGCAGTTGTGTTTGCTTGTGATAAGTTTAGACCTTATATTTTTGATTCTAAAGTAACTGTTCACATTGATCATGCTGCTATTAAATATCTTATGGAAAAGAAAGATGCTAAAACTAGACTTATTATATGGGTTCTCTTGCTACAAGAATTTTATTTGCATATCAGCTGAGAACCCCGTTGCAGACAACTTGTCTAGGTTAGAGAATGTTCTTGATGACCCACTACCTATTGATAATAGCTTTCCTGATGAACAATTAGATGTGATAAATGCTTCTCGTACTGCTCCATGGTATGCTGATTATCCTAATTATATTATTGTTAAGTTTATACCACCGAGTTTCACATACCAGCAAAAGAAAAAGTTCTTCTATGATTTAAGGCATTACTTCTGGGATGACCCACATCTTTATAAAGAAGGAGTAGATGGTGTTATTAGACGTTGTGTACATGAGCATGAATAGGAACAGATCCTACGCAAGTGTCACTCCGAGGCTTATGGAGGACACCATGCTGGAGATAGAACTGCACATAAGGTATTGCAATCCGGTTTTTATTGGCCTACTCTCTTCAAGGATGCCTGTAAGTTTGCCTTGTCTTGTGATGAATGTCAAAGAATTGGTAATATTAGTAGACGTCAAGAAATGCCTATGAATTATTCACTTGTTATTGAAGCATTTGATGTTTGGGGCTTTGATTATATGGGACCTTTTCCTTCCTCTAATGGGTATACACATATTTTAGTTGTTGTTGATTACGTTACTAAGCGGGTAGAAGCTATTCCAACTAGTAGTGTTGATCATAACACCTCTATTAAGATGCTTAAAGAAGTTATTTTTTCGAGGTTTGGAGTCCCTAGATATTTAATGACTGATGGTGGTTCACATTTTATTCATGGTGCCTTTCGTAAAATGCTTGCTAAGTATGATGTTAATCATAGAATTTCATCTCCTTATCACCCACAGTCTAGTGGTCAAGTAGAACTGAGCAATAGAGAGCTTAAATTAATTTTGCAAAAGACTGTTAATAGATCTAGAAAGAATTGGTCCAAGAAACTTGATGATGCATTATGGGCTTATAGAACTGCATATAAAAATCCTATAGGCATGTCTCCATATAAAATGGTTTATGGTAAAGCTTGTCACTTACCTCTCGAACTAGAACATAAAGCATATTGGGCCATTAAAGAGCTCAATTATGATTTCAAACTTGCCGGTGAGAAGAGGTTATTTGACATTAGCTCACTTGATGAATGGAGAACCCAGGCCTATGAAAATGCCAAACTGTTTAAAGAAAAGGTTAAACGATGGCATGACAAAAGGATACAAAAATGTGAGTTTAATGTAGGTGATTATGTATTGTTATAAAACTCTCGTTTAAGATTTTTTGCAGGCAAACTCCTCTCTAAATGGGAAGGTCCTTACATCATCGAGGAGGTCTATCGTTCCGGTGCCATAAAAATCAACAACTTCGAAGGCACAAATCCGATGGTGGTGAACGGTCAAAGAATCAAACATTATATCTCAGGTAATCCCAAAAATGTTGAAACTAATGTTATTGAAACAGTAACCCTAGAGGAATACATAAGGGACACTTTCCAAAACGTTCCAGACCCCGAAAAGGAAGAGGTATGAGGTACATAAGTAAACCGACTCCAAAACAGTTCTAATAGCAATTTTCTCCATTTTGGAATATTTAAGAAAATAGGAAAATAAGAAGTAGTCCGGAAAGGACATGAGGCTTCCACGAGGGTGGAGGGCATGCCCCCTGCCTCGTGGGCACCTCGTGTGCTCTTCGGACTCTGTTTTTTTGCACGATACTTCTTTTGGTCGGTAAAAATTCATTATATAATCTCCTGAAGGTTTTGACCACAGTGAAAGTGCGTTATATAGACTAGAGGGGGGGGTGAATAGGCGATTTTTATGAAAGTCTTCAGAACATGGGAGTTTTGAAGACAAACGATAAGATTAAACCTATTACCATGCAGCGGAAGGTAGACTACACTAGGCAAACCATAGTCAAGTATTCAATGAAGTGAAAGCACAAAGACTAGTAACACCTAGGTAGTAAGGATCAAGTAGGAAGATATTGAGAAGCCAAACAGAACACACAGTCACTCAGTGAAGACAAATGATAGAGCAAACATACAATGACTTCACAAGGAGGAACAGTAAGTAAAGTGAAGTGAAGATGAAACCAGTGACTCGTTGAAGACAATGATTTGTTGGACCAGTTCCAGTTGCCGTGACAACTGTACGTCTGGTTGGAGCGGCTAGGTATTTAAACCTTAGGACACACAGTCCCGGACACCCAGTCCTGAACACGCAGCTCAGGACGCCTAGTCCTCACCGTATTCTCCTTGAGCTAAGGTCACATAGACCTCGCCCAATCACTCTGGTAAGTCTTCAAGGTAGACTCCCAAACCTTCACAGACTTCGTTCACTGGCAATCCACAATGTCTCTTGGAAGCTCAGAACGCGACGCCTAACCATCTGGAGGATGCACAGTCCTCAAGTGTAATAAGTCTTCAGACCACACAGACAAGAAGACTTAACTGATGCCCGATTCTCTGGCTCTGGGTGGTTAGGGCTTTATCCTCGCAAGGAATTCTCTCTCAAAGGCTTCGAGGTGGGTTGCTCTCAAACGACAAAAGTCGTACTCTCAATCTGAGCAGCCAACCGTTGATGGTTGTAGGGGGTGGGCTATTTATAGCCACTTGGCAACCCGACCTGATTTGTCCGAAATGACACTGGGTCACTAAGGAACTGACACGTGTCCCAACGGTTAGATTTCAAACTCACATGGCATCTTTACTTGGGCTACAAGCAAAGCTGACTTGTCCGACTCTGGACAAGATTCGCTCTCATTGTCTTCACTCGAAGACATAGGTTTTTGGTTTAGGCATCACTTCAGTCATTCTGACTGGTTCTCTTGGACCCCACTTAACAGTACGGTGGTTCCTATGACTCAACACAAAAGAAAAAAGAACTACGAAAGATCTAAGTCTTCGAGCTCCATAGGCTTCATATCGTGTCTTCTCTTGTCATAGTCTTCAATGTGAATATCTTCATATACCACCTTTGACTTCAATGTCTTCATAAAGTTTTAGGGGTCATCTCTGGTAGTAAAACCGAATCAATGAGGGACTTCTATCTGTGTTATCCTGCAATTCTCACAAACACATTAGTCCCTCAACTAGGTTTGTCGTCAATACTCCAAAACAAACTAGGGGTGGCACTAGATGCACTTACAATCTCCCCCTTTTTGGTGATTGATGACAAACTAGTTGAAGTTTTCAACGGGGAATATAAACTGTGAAATTGTAAAGGATAAGGAATTGTCTTCATAAGATGCAAGGGCTCCCCCTGAAGATGTGCATATAAGTTAATTTGCTTTTGGAATGCAAATGCACATGGCAGGTTGTACTTGTGGAGATCCTCTTTAGCTTATGATGACAATCCACTATGCATGTAAAAGTATATGAAGATAATGACATGCATAATGGAAAATGGACGTCTGCAGAATGAGCTAAGTGCGGAATTTATCGTCGCACATGTGGAATTTATCTTCGCAAAACAAGGTGGCAAATAAGTAGCAGACGACCATCTAGTTTAAGTGTTACAACTCATAAGAACCAAATGTAGCAAAAAGGAGTTGTAAGCACGAAGCAAAATATAAGGCACCCGCCCATATGAACCCGCTTGAAGACTATCGATCTCATATGCTTCTCCCCCGTTAGTCAGTAATGACCAAAAAGGTTTGAATACATAGAGTCTCTACTCGTTCCCATGAGGAGTAGATGAAATTGCAGGGTTGTTGGTGTTGTTTGGCGGTGCAGAAGAGCTTGGAGGTGCTGAAGAGTATGGCGGTGAAGTAGCATCGTCTTCTTCGTCAATGATTTTGGCAGTGACTGTGGCAGCAGAGGAAGAGTACTCTGAGTCTTCAAGGGATGGAGTTCCTAGCAGCATAGCCCTTCGAGGAGGTGTGGAGTCAAACTTGAATCTCTCAGTGAAGCCATCCTCTTGAAGATCAGCTTCAGAAAGCATCATCGTTAGCCCTTTCCATGTGCGGCGACAGGTTTCATGGGCAACGAACGCATTCTTGGTGGCAAGATTTTGAGTGCGATTCACATCCACCAAGAGGCTTTTCATCTGACGCTTCAACCAGTCATGATGCCTATCTTGTTTCTGATGTAGAGCCACAAGAAGCTCTCGGTCGTTGAGAACACGAGTGCGCTTCTTGGGTCTTGGAGCAGTGGCACTGTCAGTGGCTTCAGTTGATGCAGGGTGTGGAGCACGTGTAGTGCCAGCCAAAGGATACACCCGAGAAATTGCTTCAACACCTTCAACGTTTTGTGTAAAACTCTGATGTTCTGCATTCTGAAGACTTAGGGGTTGCTTAGCAGGCTCAGAATATATGGCTTCAGCAGACATGTCCACGTCAGGCAAGAAGATCCGATGGTTGTGGGTTGAGGGCTGATACGAGATGGCGGAGTGTAGCTTGATCAGCCGCATGACCCAAGGGACGTAGAACTTCAAACCAAACAGATCCATGCCTGATGCAGCAAGTTGGCATATGAAGAAGTCCTGTGCATTGAAACATTTGCCATGAAGTATATAGAAGACCATAGTCTTCATTGCACCCTGAAGCTTGGCATTTGGAGAGTGCCCTTTGATAGGCCAGAGAGTTCGCCTGATGATGTGATAGATAGTTCTGGGCAGGTACTCAAGGTCTTCAACGAAGAACTCTGTGGGATACGCAGCATCTGGGGGCAATGGCTTCATCATGCTGAGCATTTGACTCATATTGGGTTCTGGCCGCTGAAAGATGCTCTCAATAGCTTCACTATGCAGCTGACAGCCTTGCTCGAAGAGATCGCCAGGAGTGGGCAAGCCAGTGAGCTCAATGATGTCAAATGCATTGGCTTCATGATGAACGTTGCCAGTCATCCACTCCAGGACCCAAGTCTTCGGATCTCTGCTGTACCCTTTGATGTGAAGTGTGGCATAGAATTGTAGCAGCAGCTCTTCATTCCAATGCTCTTCATCTGTAACAAACTGCAGCAGACCCACTTGCTTGAAGCAATCCAACGCTTCTTCTAGACAGGGCAAACCAGCTATAGCTTCAACATCAAGGTGCTTGTGTGGGAAGATGCGACCCTGGTTGTAGAGAATGCAAGAGTAATAGCTTCGCTGAGGATAGCTCCAGAACCGATCAGATGATATTCTTTCCCTTGAGTAGGGGTTCTTGGAGCTATCGAAGAATGTGTTGTCTGCCCTGAAGCCATTGATGTTGAAGGAGCTAGGTGCTGATGCAGGACCTAGAAACCTTGGCAGTCTTGGGATTGGCTTCTGGACCTGAGGCCTGTGCTCAATATGATAGTTGAATTGGGGACCTGCAGCAGACTCAGGAACAGAAGTAGCGGGATCAGTGGCTTCGCTGTCTTCTGAAGATTTTGCTGGGGAGGGCTCCACATTAGCTTCGTTGTTGGTTGTGGCAGCCTCAAGATTTTCATCCCCCACTTGACTAGCTGGAGGGTCGGTCACAGGCACGTTCTCCTGGAGAACTGCTTCTTGGTGGAGTAGGGGAGTGGGCTCTGGTGGTACTTCTTCTTCTGCGGCTGATGCAGCCGGAATGTCTTCAGCATAGACTTGAGGCCTTGGACCTTTGCGAAGCCTGTGGAACGCACACGACGCCTGTGGAGTTGGAGTGGGCTGGGCCTCATAGTCTTCTTCCTCTTGAGGGCGATCCGCCCATGAAGCATTCTGTGCGATTGGCGTCAGTGGACGACCAATGCTGATGAGTTCACTGTTTTCGAACTGAGGAAGGACTGCATCATCTTCTACATTGTCATGATGACCAATGTCTTCAGCAGCGATGGGATCGGCTGCTGGAATGTCTTCAGCTTCAGGAGCCTCTGTGGAAGCAGGCTGATGAACTGTCAGTTGACGTTCTGCGTTAGGATGAACCATAGAAATGGGTTCAAGTAGCAAGGGCTCTGTGGGAGCAACCCGAGCTTTCTTGGTCTTTCTCTTTTTCTTTGTGGCAGTAGGAGAGGCTTCAGAGTGTTTCCTCTTCCTGGCTTCAGCCTTAGCAGTTCTTGTCTTCTTGAGCTCTGAAGCTGTTGACCGGCTCTTTGGCTTCGAGCCAGTCGTTCTTGTTGGGAAGACAATTGGAACTGCTTCTTGCCTTGGTGCATCATCTTCAGCCGTAGCAGGCTTCTTCTTCTTCTTTGCGGCCATCCTGGGGTCGATGCCAGGACGCCCAAGTGCTTTGCGCTTCTCAGCCTCATTATAGGCTTGTACACATCTGTCAGACAGAGTCTTCATGCGCTCACGCGAACCCTGAGCTTCTGCACTCTTCTTCACAAAGGCTTCCTTAAGCTCGTGCATCATTGTCTTGAAGTTCTTCACTTCTTGCACGCTGAGCTTGGCCATATGCTTCTTGAACTGAGCCTTTTCATAGTCAATCTTCTGCTTCAGTTCAACAATGCGCTGGGCAATTGCAAGTTCTGAAGCAATGGCGCCTTGGAAGGCGACACTGAGGCCAATGGGCAGCTGCAGATCTTCAAAGCTGATATTTGGCGTGTCAAACCACTCGTCAATGAAGTTGTGGATGATGTTGACATCAAAGAGAGGCAGATCATTGAAGATTTCTGCTTCTTCTTTGCTCTTGATGAGTTGCTCAAGAGCGTCATCTGCAAGATCTTCATCACTTGATAGATCAATGTCTTTGTTGTGCAGAATGGCAGCAGTTGTTAGCTCTTTGCCAGTGTGAGACAGAGGCATCTTGGCCTTCTGGGGCTTGGAGACGCGGGATACGTCTTCAGACTGCACACTGTCTTCAGGAGGTGCAGTTGCAAGTGGCTTCACCCTTGAGATTTTTGGTGAAGGGGCTGGCTTTGAAGCTTTTGGCTTCTTCTTCAACTGCTTTGGCTTCGGCACTGCAGGTGCGTCATCAGACTCAGTGTCAGCCGCAGGCTCATTCACTGCAGCCCCTTGAACCAGGATGTAGGTGATGAGGCCTTCAAGGTTGGCGAAAGGACCAATGACATTGGGTTCTGCATCTTGTGTGCCATCTGCCCTTGGTGCTGAGGGACCAGGGTTGAAGTCTAACCCAAACTTCTTCTTGTTCTGCTTCGCTGAGTTTTGGGCAAACTGGAAGTTGCTCTTGAACAGATTGTCGTCACGACACCAGAGTAGTGATGACGGATGTGCATCATTAGGCTGTGGCCCACGAACCATGCATGGATAGAAGCTTTGGGCAATAGCTTCATCTCTGGACCTGGGTGCAAGATTCTTGTATAAGATGTCTCCCTACGGTCTTTTGATGGCACTTTTCTCAGCATATTCTTGGGTTGTGAAGCGGTATTTGAACCATTGTTCTGCCCAATAGCGTCGAATCCATTGGATTCGGGTCTTGCGCTGACCATAATCCTCTTCAGGATCCGTCTTATACATTTCTGCGAGTTCATCAGGCAGATCTTTGGATGTTCCGCCACGATGTTGTCTGCCCCCCTTCCTTGCTGCTTTCTCTGAAGCCATAAACTTTAACTTGAAAGGCTTCAAGACGTTCAAAGGCTTCAAAGGCTTTCTCTTGCTGGACCAACAGGAACTGGCTTCAGGAGAATTTATGTGTTGCTGTAAGAATTCTGCAAATGAATGCAGACTATGAGAACCAAAGGATTCTCCCACGGACATGTACCTGTGATAGCATTAAGGTGCGAGGGAAGGGGAAGCGGTCATATGCATTCTCAGAAGATTTTGAAGATAAATCAGTTTAGAAGACATTGACCTCATCGTGCGAAGACATTCATTCATAGATAAGAAGTTGGTTCCAGATTTGTACGAATCCACAGATCAGTACAAGTGAGGAATCTAACTACTTTGTGAAGCACAAGTGAATATACTAGGCATGTTATGAGATGCAGTGTGAGAGAGATCTAGCTTGTGTGAACAGAAACTTCTTGTGGTAGAAAGTGACAGATCAATAGGATCAACGGTGCTGTAAAAAGGGAGTTTTATTTACCACACTGAGAACTGCTAGACGGAGTGGGAGATGAGGCCGAGCAGTTCGATCTTCTGTGCCCTAACTTGGTGACGGAGGACACCTACGGCGACGGCGGAGAGGACGATGTCCGCGGTCGGCGTGAAGACGGCGTCGGAGAGGTTGCGGCAGCGAAGCGCTTCGTCGCTGGCGTCGTCGAGAGCTAGCGGTGGCGCTAGGGTTCGTGCGAGGATGGAAGAAGAGATAATTACCGCTGTGAGTGTGTATTTATAGGTACAGGGGCGGCACTGTGCTATTACACAGGTGCCCCTGGCGATTCGCATCTGAGGAACACGTGGCCAGTATGCGGAATTTTGAGGTTTGTTCCACGTCCCACGCATGCCTGGATTGTCGGGTGGTCGTTCCTACTTATCCGGATTTCATGTGGAGGAATGAGCATTGAAAACGGACTTAATGGTTGTCTCTGTATCTTCTGCTGACAAGGACGCAGTGAAGACATTCGACAGTTTCAATAGAATGCATATGACTTGGAGAGATAGAGTTTGAGATAGAAAGCATAGAGAAGTTGGGGTCCGATCACATTCACTTAGTTCAAAAATTCAACACGAAGACATAGCTATAAGTGAATGCTGTAGAGGACAGAACACTAACATATATATATGTATATGATCAACATAGTGAAGATAATCATGAAAACTTGTTGAGTTCGAAGCCAAACCAAATGTGAAGACATTGCAAGGTAACGCCATGAGTGAAACACTTCAAAATAGAACGTTTGGTGGTGGCGTTACCCACCGTATAGGAAGTATTAGACCCAGACACGGCGCACAATTATCGTGGCGCTCCGAAGTCAAATTCCACATTAATGTATTCATACTTAGAATGTATGTCTTCATTGATTGAAGATATACTTTACTTCGTGTGTTGCACACCTAAGTCATCAATATGCATAAGGGTTAGGATGTGTGCCTGATCACAGGACATTTGAGGATTCTAGGATATTTAGCTCACACCGTAACTTGCAAAACCTCTTCTCATCCAAGGGCTTGGTGAAGATATCTGCCAATTGCTCTTCAGTGTTGACGTGTATGATATCAATGTCTTCCTTCACAACATGATCTCTGAGAAAGTGATGACGAATTTCAATGTGCTTTGTCTTCGAGTGCTGAACTGGGTTGTTAGCAATCTTGATGGCGCTTTCGTTGTCACAGTAACGTGGACTTGCTTCAGATGAATGCCATAGTCCTTGAGTGTTTGGTTCATCCACAGAAGCTGAGCGCAGCAAGATCCAGCAGCAATGTATTCAGATTCAGCAGTGGAGAGAGATACACAGTTCTGCTTCTTTGAAGACCAACATACAAGTGATCGTCCCAGAAAGTGACATGTACCTGATGTAGACTTGCGATCAACTTTGTCACCAACATAATCAGCATCCGAGAACCCAACTAGATCAAACTCTGAGCCCTTTGGATACCATAATCCTAGAGATGGGGTGTGAGCCAAATATCGAAGAATTCGCTTCACAGCTAAGTGATGCGACTCCTTTGGTGCCGCTTGAAATTGAGCACACATGCAAACACTAAGCATAATATCTGGCCTAGATGCACATAGATAAAGTAAAGAACCAATCATGGAGCGGTATACCTTTTGATCGAACTCTTTACCATTGTCGTCAGGACCCAGATGATGTTTGGCTGGCATTGGTGTTGTGAAGCCTTTGCAGTCTTGCATACCGAACTTCTTCAGGCAATCTTTGAGATACTTTTCTTGAGATATGAAGATGCCATTGCGTTGTTGTCGTATTTCAAGACCAAGGAAGAACTTCAGCTCCCCCATCATGGACATCTGATATTGCTCTTGCATCATATATCCAAACTCTTCACTGTACTTCTGATTGGTGCAGCCGAAGATAATGTCATCCACATATATTTGGCACACAAACAGTTCACCATCATATGTCTTCGTGAAAAGAGTGGGATCTAGGGAACCAGGTATGAAGCCTTTGCTCTTCAGGAAGTATTTGAGTGTGTCATACCAGGCCCTAGGGGCTTGTTTGAGGCCATACAGTGCCTTGTTGAGCTTGTATACCATATCAGGATGTTTTGGATTTTCAAAGCCAGGCGGTTGTGCAACATACACTTCTTCTTCAATCTTGCCATTGAGAAAGGCACTCTTCACATCCATTTGATATAGAAGTATGTTATGATGATTTGCATAGGCCAGCAGTATGCGTATGGCTTCAAGTCTAGCCACAGGAGCAAATGTTTCATCGAAGTCAATGCCTTCCACTTGAGTATATCCTTGAGCAACGAGACGAGCTTTGTTTCTGACAACTTGACCATGCTCATCTTGCTTGTTGCGGTATATCCATTTGGTGCCTATTATATTGTGCTTCCGTGGATCAGGACGCTTAACCAGTTCCCATACATTATTCAGCTCAAACTGTTGAAGCTCTTCTTGCATAGCTTGAATCCATTCAGGTTCCATGAAGGCTTCTTCAACTTTCTTGGGTTCTGATATTGAGACGAATGCGAAGTGCCCACAGAAATTTGCTAGCTGAGTTGCCCTTGAACGAGTGAGTGGACCAGGTGCATTGATGCTATCAATTATTCTTTCAATCTGCACTTCATTGGCAACGCGAGGATGTACAGGGCGAAGACTTTACTCTTGCTGTTCATTGTCGTTATTGGAAGGAATGTCTTCAGGCTGAGCATTGTCTTCGTGTTGATCAGGTGCTGAAATGATAAGTTCTTCTTCAGGATGAGCTTTAGAAGGTACAATTTCTCCAGTTCCCATTAGCTTGATTGATTCACTGGATGGAACTTCATCTAGCACACTTGGCAGTTGCTCTCTTTGTGAGACGTTGGTCTCATCGAACCGCACATCCACTGTTTCAACCACTTTGTAATGAAAGAGATTGAAGACTCTGTAGGAGTGCGAATCCTTTCCATATCCAAGCATAAAACCCTCATGTGCTTTTGGTGCAAATTTTGAGGTGTGATGTAGGTCCTTGATCCAACACCTTGTGCCAAATACTCTGAAGTAACTGACATTTGGCTTTTTGCCAGTAAGGAGCTCATAAGATGCCTTGTTCACTAGCTTGTGAAGATAAACACGATTGATTGTATGGCATGCAGTATCAATGGCTTCGGGCCAGAATTTTCTTGGGGTCTTGTATTCATCTAGCATCGTTCTGGCCATCTCAATTAGTGTTCTGTTCTTGCGTTCAACGACGCCATTTTGCTGTGGCGTGTACGGGGCTGAGAATTCATGTGTGATGCCCAATGTATCAAGATATGTATCAAGGCCAGTGTTTTTGAATTCAGTGCCATTGTCACTTCTGATGTGCTTTATCTTGGCGCCAAAATTGTTCATAGCTCGATTGGCGAAGCGTCTGAAGACATCCTGCACTTCAGTCTTGTAAAGGATTATGTGCACCCAAGTATATCTAGAATAATCATCAACAATAACGAAGCCATAGAGGCAAGCAGTAGTAGTCAGAGTTGAGTAATGAGTGGGACCGAAAAGATCCATGTGAAGCAGTTCGAAGGGTTGAGTAGTAGTCATGATTGTCTTCGAGGGATGTTTGGCCCTCGTCATCTTCCCTGCTTCACAGGCACCGCATAAGTGGTCTTTCTTGAACTTGACGCCCTCGATGCCTATGACATGCTTCTTCTTCGCAAGGGTGTGGAGGTTCCTCATGCCAGCATGTCCAAGCCTCCGATGCCAGAGCCAGCATTCTGAAGCCTTTGCTAGAAGACATACTGCAAGCTGTGGCCCTGCTGAGAAATCTACCACGTACAAATCATCTTTTTGATACCCTTCAAACACTAGAGACTTATTAGATTCCATTAGTACAAGGCAACGATATTTTCCAAACATTACGACCATGTTCAAATCGCAAAGCATTGAGACAGACATTAAGTTGAAGCCAAGGGATTCAACAAGCATGACTTTATCCATGTGTTGATCCCTTGAGATTGCAACTCTACCTAGACCCAATACCTTACTTTTACCAGTGTCAGCAAATGTGATGTGGCTCTTGTCGGATGGACGTAAGGTTGAGTCCATAAGAAGACTTATTTTGCCAGTCATGTGATTTGTACACCCACTGTCAATAATCCATTCTGAAGACGCTGGTGTCGTACCCTACAGTGCAGTTAGGGGGATAGGCTTCACCAAGAGCATTGTGAAGCAAAAACATTTGACGAACCAGAGCGTTATGAAAGCTTAGATCCAGGTTAGGACTAATAGGGAGAGTAGCAAGCGATTCAGGTACGAAGTACATAGTAAGACCATTTGGGCATTTGATCTTGCGCCCTACAAGATGTTTAAGGTCCCCAGCAATAGCGTCAGACGATTTTGGTTTTCTGCTGGAGACCTTTCCCTGCAAAAGAGAGTTAAGCCTTCTTAACCACCCACATTTTCAAGGGTGGCTTAGAAGCAATAAGTCTAAGTCCAGCATCTGAGAATTTTGGCTTTGAAGCCTTAGCAAATAGTCCTGCAGGCGGACAATAGTACTCATAAGAATAAGCAGAATAGTTCTTGGTCTTATGAACATGGCAGTTTGATGAACCGCTCTCATATTCATATGCCTGAGTATGGTTTCCCTGCAAAACATTTGCGTTAGTGCGACTCAGGTGAGTCCTCTGTTTGTATGAAGCCTTTGGACTGTATGAAGCCTTTGGTCTGAGGTTTGTCTTCTTCAAGTGAGGTGTCATGAAGACATTCACAGGAAGATTTTCCAGACACTTTTTCGGAACCCAGATCTTCTTCATAGGCGGTCCATTCCTGTAGTTAGTACCAATGTACCTGGCAAACACTTCACCATTTTGATTCTTAAATAGTATGTAGTTTGCATCAAAGGATTCATCAATGATAATGGGGTTAGCACAAGTGAAGCCAGTTAGATTGGATGGATCTGCTGAAGGTTCCTTTGCAGCAACCCACATGGTTTTGGGGTACTGCTCAGGTTTCCAGTAAGAGCCATCTGCATTCATTTTCCTTACGAACCCAACACCCTCTTTCCTAGGGTTTCGGTTCAGAATCTGCTTTTTGAGGACATCACATAGTGTCTGATGCCCTTGAAGACTTTTGTACATCCCTGTTTCAAGCAATGTCTTCAACCTAGCATTCTCATCAGCAATAGCGGTCGTATCCTCAGTAGAGGGGTTAGTTACCGCATCAACAGTTGAAGATATTGCAACAGCAGTAGCAGTAGAACATTCAGCAACAGAAGTAGCATTGTCACGCTCGATGCATTTAAGACATGGTGGTTCAAATCCTTCCTGAGCGGGACTAATCTGTTTGGCGCGAAGTGACTCGTTTTCCGTTTAAAGATCTTCATGAACCGCTCTCAATTTCTCAAGATCTTGCTTCCTTTGAAGATAATCATAGGAAAGCTTTTCATGAGTTGTTGAGAGAGTTTCATGACGACTTTCAAGTTCCTGATACTTAACGTGAAGATTTTTTATGTCTTCAATTAAGGATTCAGATCGAGTCATTTCAGCACCTAACAGATCATCGCTTCTGTCTAACAGTTTTTGAATATGTTCCATAGCTTTCTGTTGTTCAGTTGCAATTTTAGCAAGTGTTTTGTAGCTAGGTTTTGAACCACAGTCAGAGTCATCGTCACTGGATGTTTGATAGTGAGTAGTGCGTGTGTTTACCTTGGCACCGCGTGCCATAAAGCAGTAGGTAGAAGCGGAGTAGTCCTTGTCATTTGCATTGGTGTCGGTGATGAAGTCATTGTCTTCAGTGTTGAAGATGGACTTGGCAACGTATGCTGTAGCTAGACTTGCGACACCTGAGTTGGATTCCTCCTCAGACTCCACCTCCGCCTCCTCAGAAGCAGACTCCTCCTCTGAATCCATTTCCTTGCCAACAAACACACGTGCCTTTCCAGATGAGTTCTTCTTGTGTGATGAAGACTTTGAGGAAGACTTGGAAGAAGACTTTGAGTATTTCTTCTTCTTCTTGTTGTTGTCAGAGTCATATTCCTTGCTCTTCTTCTTCTTTTTGTTCTTATTGTCCCACTGTGGACACTCAGAGATGAAGTGGCCAAGTTTCTTGCACTTGTGACATGTTTTCTTCTTGTAGTCATGAGCTGGAGCTTCATCATTCCTTGAACTTGATCGGGAAGACTTTCTAAAGCCTTTCTTCTTGGTGAATTTTTGGAACTTCTTGACACGCATAGCAAGTTCCCTTCCAATGTCTTCAGGGTCATCAGAACTGCTGTCAGATTCTTCTTCAGATGAGGAGACAACTTTTGCCTTCAAGGCACGAGTTCGCCCATAGTTTGGACCGTAGATCTCTCTTTTCTCAGAAAGCTGAAACTCATGTGTGTTGAGCCCCTCAAGTATGTCAGACGGTTCGAGTGTCTTGAAATCAGGACGTTCTTGAATCATCAGGGCCAGGATGTCAAACGAACTATCAAGTGATCTCAGCAGCGTCTTGATGATTTCGTGTTTGGTAATCTCAGTGGCGCCGAGGGCTTGAAGCTCATTTGTGATGTCAGTGAGTCGGTCAAATGTGTGCTGGACATTCTCATTGTCATTTCGCTTGAAGCGGTTGAAAAGGTTGCGAAGGACACTGATTCTTTGATCTCTCTGGGTTGAGATGCCTTCATTGACCTTGGAGAGCCAGTCCCAGACCAGCTTGGATGTCTTCAAAGCACTCACACGGCCATACTGTCCTTTGGTCAGATGACCACAGATGATGTTCTTGGCGGTAGAGTCCAGTTGAACGAATTTCTTGACATCAGCAGCAGTGACACCTTCTCCAGCCTTGGGAACGCCATTCTCAACGACATACCATAGATCGACGTCAATGGATTCAAGATGCATACGCATCTTATTCTTCCAGTAGGGATATTCAGTTCCATCGAAGACGGGGCACGCAGCGGAGACTTTAATTATCCCTGCAGTCGACATAGCTAAAACTCTAGGTGGTTAAACCGAATCACACAGAACAAGGGAGCACCTCGCTCTAATACCAATTGAAAGTGCGTTATATCGACTAGAGGGGGGTGAATAGGCGATTTTTATGAAAGTCTTCAGAACATGGGAGTTTTGAAGACAAACAATAAGATTAAACCTATTACCATGCAGCGGAAGGTAGAGTACACTAGGCAAACCATAGTCAAGTATTCAATGAAGTGAAAGCACAAAGACTAGTAACACCTAGGTAGTAAGGATCAGGTAGGAAGATATTGAGAAGCCAAACAGAACACACAGTCACTCAGTGAGGACAAATGATAGAGCAAACATACAATGACTTCACAAGGAGGAACAGTAAGTAAAGTGAAGTGAAGATGAAACCAGTGACTCGTTGAAGACAATGATTTGTTGGACCAGTTCCAGTTGCTGTGACAACTGTACGTCTAGTTGGAGCGACTAGGTATTTAAACCTTAGGACACACAGTCCCGGACACCCAGTCCTGAACACGCAGCTCAGGACACCCAGTCCTCACTGTATTCTCCTTGAGCTAAGGTCACATAGACCTCGCACAATCACTCTGGTAAGTCTTCAAGGTAGACTCCCAAACCTTCACAGACTTCGTTCACTGGCAATCCACAATGTCTCTTGGAAGCTCAGAACGCGACGCCTAACCGTCTGGAGGATGCACAGTCCTCAAGTGTAATAAGTCTTCAGACCACACAGACAAGAAGACTTAAGTGATGCCCGATTCTCTGGCTCTGGGTGGTTAGGGCTTTATCCTCGCAAGGAATTCTCTCTCAAAGGCTTCGAGGTGGGTTGCTCTCAAACGACAAAAGCCGTGCACTGAAATCTGAGCAGCCAACCGTTTATGGTTGTAGGGGGTGGGCTATTTATAGCCACTTGGCAACCTGACCTGATTTGTCCGAAATGACCTTGGGTCACTAAGGAACTGACACGTGTTCCAACGGTCAGATTTCAAACTCACGCAACAACTTTACTTGGGCTACAAGCAAAGCTGACTTGTCCGGCTCTGGACAAGATTCGCTCTCATTGTCTTCACTCGAAGACATAGGTTTTTGGTTTAGGCATCACTTCAGTCATTCTGACTGGTTCTCCTGGACCCCACTTAACAGTACGGTGGTTCCTATGACTCAACACAAAAGAAAAAAAACTACGAAAGATCTAAGTCTTCGAGCTCCATAGGCTTCATGTCGTGTCTTCTTTTGTCATAGTCTTCAATGTGAATATCTTCATAAACCACCTTTGACTTCAATGTCTTCATACAATTTTAGGGGTCATCTCTGGTAGTAAATCCGAATCAATGAGGGACTTCTACCTATGTTATCCTGCAATTCTCACAAACACATTAGTCCCTCAGCTAGGTTTGTCGTCAATACTCCAAAACCAACTAGGGGTGGCACTAGGTGCACTTACAGACTTTCACAAAGCACATACCTTGATAAAGTTTTGAAGAAGTTAAAAATGGATCAGTCAAAGAAAGGGTTCTTACCTATGTTACAAGGTGTGAAGTTGAGTCAGACTCAATGCCCGACCACTGCAGAAGATAGAGAGAAAATGAAAGTTATTCCCTATGCCTCAGCCATAGGTTCTACCATGATGCAATGTCGTGTACCAGACCTGATGTGTGCCTTGCTATACGTTTAGCAGGGAGGTACCAAAGTAATCCAGGAGTGGATCACTGGACAGTGGTCAAGAACATCCTGAAATACTTGAAAAGGCCTAAGGATATGTTTCTCGTTTATGAGGTGACAAAGAGCTCGTCGTAAATGGTTACGTCGATGCTAGCTTTGAAACTGATCCGGATGACTCTAAGTCGCAAACCAGATATGTATTTATATTGAATGGTGGAGCTGTCAGTTGGTGCAGTTCCAAGCAAAGCGTCGTGGCGGGATCTACGTGTGAAGCGGAGTACATAGCAGCTTCGGAAGCAGCAAATGAAGGAGTCTGGATGAAGGAGTTCATATCCGATCTAGGTGTAATACCTAGTGCATCGAGTCCAATGAAAATCTTTTGTGACAATACTAGAGCAATTGCCTTGGCGAAGGAATCCAGAGTTCACAAAAGAACCAAACACAACAAGATACACTTCAACTCCATCCATGATCAAGTCAAGGAGGAAGACATAGAGATTTGCAAATATGTACTGATCTGAATGTCGCAGACCTATTGACCAAGCCTCTTCCACGAGAAAAACATGATCAACACCATGACTACATGGGTGTTAGAATCATTACAATGTAATCTAGATTATTGACTCTAGTGCAAGTGGCAGACTGAAGGAAATATGCCCTAGAGGCAATAATAAAGTTGTTATTTATATTTCCTTATATCATGATAATTTTTTATTATTCATGCTAGAATTGTATTAACCGGAAACTTGATACATGTGTGAATACATAGACAAAACAAAGTGTCCCTAGTATGCCTCTACCGGACTAGCTCATTAATCAAAGATGGTTAAGTTTCCTAACCATAGACATGTGTTGTCATTTGATGAACATGATCACATCATTAGGAGAATGATGTGATGAATAAGACCCATCCATTAGCTTGGCATACTGATCGTTAAGTTTTATTGCTATTGCTTTCTTCATGACTTATACATATTCCTTTGACTATGATATTATGCAACTCCCGAATGCCGGAGGAATACCTTGTGTGCTATCAAACGTCACAATGTAACTGGGTGATTATAAAGATGCTCTACAGGTATCTCCGAAGGTGTTTGTTGGGTTGGCATAGATCGAGATTAGGATTTGTCACTCCGAGTATCGGAGAGGTATCTTTGGGCCCTCTCGGTAATGCACATCATGATAAGCCTTGCAAGCAATGTGACTAATGAGTTAGTTATGGGATGATGCATTACGGAACGAGTAAAGAGACTTGCCGGTAACGAGATTGAACTAGGTATGAAGATACCAACGATCAAATCTCGGGCAAGTAACATACCGATGACAAAGGGAATAACGTATGTTGTCATTACGGTTTAACCGATAAAGATCTTCGTAGAATATGTAGGAACCAATATGAGCATCCAGGTTCCACTATTGGTTATTGACCGGAGAGGTGTCTCGGTCATGTCTACATAGTTCTCAAACCCGTAGGGTCCGCACGCTTAACGTTCGATGACGATTTGTATTATGAGTTATGTGTTTTGGTGAACGAAGATTGTTTGGAGTCCCGGATGAGATCACGAACATGACGAGGAGTCTCGAAATGGTCGAAAGGTAAAGATTGATATATTGGACGATAGTATTCGGACACCGAAAGTGTTTCGAAACGTACCGGGTACGAATCGGAGTACCGGGGGGTTACCGGAACCCCCTGGGGGAAGATATGGGCCATAGGAGGGAGGCAAGGCAGCCCACAAGGGGTGCCCCCCCAGGGAAGGAGTCCGAATTGGACTAGGGGAGGGGGCGGCGCCCCCTTTCCTTCTCCTCCTCCCTCTCCTCCCCCTTCCCCTTCCGGTAAAAGGAAAGGGGGGCCGAATTGGACTAGGAGTCCAAGTGGGACTCCCCCCACTTGGCGCGCCCGTAGGTCGGCCTCCTCCCCTCTCCCTCCTTTATATACGGGGGCGGGGGGCACCTCTAAGACACATCAATTGTTCTTAGCCGTGTGTGGTGCCCCCCTCCACCGTTTACTCCTCCGGTCATATTTTCGTAGTGCTTAGGCAAAGCCATGTGCGGATCACTTCACCATCATCGTCACTACGCCACCGTGCTGACGAAACTCTCTCTCAACACTTTGCTAGATCAAGAGTTCGAGGGACGTCATCGAGTTGAACGTGTGCAAAACTCGGAGGTGTCGTACGTTCGGTACTTGATCGGTTGAATCGAGAAGACGTTCGACTACATCAACCGCGTTAAACTAACGCTTCCACTTTCGGTCTACGAGGGTACGTGGACACACTCTCCCCCTCTCGTTGTTGTGCATCTCCTAGATAGATCTTGCATGATCGTAGGAATTTTTTTGAAATTGCATGCTACGTTCCCCAACAATCCCAAAGTGGCCAATTTGAAAGGGGACAAGTAGTACATCTTATCCTTACGAAAGGTGGTCTTCGCGTGCAAAGCTTCTGGCCGAGACGCAATGGTGGGCTCGGTGATGACACCCATCCTGCCGAACCTGTGATCTTGGTCTCGTTGCACCGGAATGGAAACCTTTGGGACTCCTTCGGAACCCGCGTCTGTCCTTGCTTCCTTAGCACCAAAGAGGCAACTGCCTCCTCTGCGCCTGCTGGCGCCCGCCTGGCCCTGGTCGTCACGCCTTACGTCATCATAGCCTCACGAGGCTAGGTACCTGCATAGAAAACTCCGCTCCTCGGGAGGTAACCTGGGGAGGCCGGTCCCTCTAGAGGTCTTGGTGTTGTCGAGGCCAGAGCCCTCACGATGGTCTTGTCTTGATAGTCTCGCGGATGGGGCGTACTGGGCCTTCGAGCGAGCCACGCTATGGGCCGCAGGCTGGCAGGCCTGGGTACCCTGGTTCCCAGAACGCCGACAAGATTAGGGGCTACTGGCAGTGTCCCGACTAAGGGGGCTCTCATGGCGTTGGTTCCCCACCTGGTAGGCCAGGCTAAGGATTTTTGTCGGTTTCGTCCTGGGCCACTTTGGGCGGCCCATGGCAATGTACACAACAATTCCGCAAGGCTTGGCGTACAAGACAAGAAGACGGGGTCGTGGAGAGTTCTACCTCCTAGATGTAGCCGACCTAGTTGTGTAAACCCTAGGTCTCTCTGTATGCTATATAAGGCGACGGTAGGGATCGTCGTAGAACACATCTTACACATTAGAATCTCTTGGTACTTTGTAAGCAAAGAGCAAGACGTAGGGTATTATCTCCACCGTGAGAGCGTGAACCTAGGTAAAACCATTGTCTTTATTACCGTCTCACCAACTAGTCTAGTCAGGATACCGTATCAAGAGATCTGCATAATTTAGCCCCACATTTGTACTTTCACTGAACTTTGATAATAGGCCAGGGTTGCTCAACTAGAGAAATTATGCAAATTTTCGGATTTTTTTGAACTTCAAAAATACTGTTTTGGCACTATTGAAAAATTATAGCAGAAGTGCATTTGAGAACCTTATAATAGTTTAAAAACCACATTTAATGTTTTAGAAAATTTTGAAAAGAGTCCTACATGATCATATGAATGTATATTACACATGCTTAAAGTTTGATGATCAAATAAGTAAACATGTGAGCTATACAAAAATAACAATAGCAATTTCTAAATAGTGAACAATACATGCACTATTTATCTTTCCAAAATAACGATCTTATCGCTTTTATCATCACGTGGTATACACCCATATGAGCATGTTGAATTTTAAAGATTTTTTACAACTTTTAAAATACAATTTTGGCACTATTCAAAATATAGTGCTCTCTGGAGCTCAAGTACCGAAGTGACTTTCTGATCATGCAAACCTTAGTTTGGGAAGAATTAGGGTTATTTTTTGCGATTACCAATAAGAGGCACCATACATGAGGGAGATTATTTGTGGCACGCAGGTGTGGCGGCACCGAGCCCCACGCGCGTGCCTTTTCTTTTGGTTTTTGATTTTTAATCTTTCATTTTTAATGAATAGTTCAAATTATTTTCATATTTGTGTTTTCGATGACAAAGGCTTTCAATGAGATCCATTTTAAATACGTTTTGATGAGTTTTTAAAGTTTGCTAAGTTTTAGCTTTTGAAACTTAGTACGAGTGACCAACAAAATTTCAAGTTTCACTACCTGGGACTGACAAAAAAAATTTAAACTTTAAGTTTCATCTCTAAAACTATATATGAGCTACCGACAAAAAACGTAAATTTTAGAAGTTACGATGGGCAAAATCGTAAGTATCAAATATTAAAACTTAAAAACTTACTGCATCCTCATCCGAAATAGAACGATTTTGCGGACCGCAAAGCAATCAGGTGGATACACAGAGCTGTGCAGGTGCATGCTCTTGCACGTGAGTGTCCGTGTGAATTTCCACGAGAAATGAAATCTGCTGAAGTACTCGATATAACCCCAACTACTCCAATATGGATATTTTTCTGAAAAGAAATGTGCCGTGCTTGGTCTAAATAGGCGCCTGCGTATGCATCCAAATTCCAAAACATAATTTGTTTGATCCGGTGACTGCCTGCGTGTGTCGTTTCGATCCTCACAAAGCATATACGCAACAAGACCACATCCAAATGACCGATCCTCACCAAGCATATACTACCTTCATTCTGGTTTATTGATTCTCTTTGTATTTGTGTTAAACTTTCATCATAAGTTTAACAAAATAGTAATGCATGTCACTAAAAGATATATCATTGAATTTGTATTTGAATATAGTTTCCAACAATATTTTTTCGGTGATATGCCTTACCATTTTATTAGTTAAATCTAAGGTTAAAATTTGACAGAAAATGCAAAAAGGACCAATAAATCAGGACAGAAATAGTACGCAACATAACCACATCCAAATGGACAGCTGCTACTAGGCTCTTTTCCAAATTGTTCGACCCTCTCGTATCTAGCTTGGGATGGATATAAGGCGGTCCGAACATGCCCAGACCGTGTTCATCATGTTGGAGCAGTCCAGTCCAACGGAACATTTACCCACCCTGGACCAAACTCATCACCCTCGACCGCTCTGGTTCCTCTTTAGCCCATCCTCTCTTCGAGCTCTGAGTTGCCGCTGGCGGCCGCGAGTCGAGGCGCTCTGTGCAGTCGTCAGTGGACTCCCGTGGCTCCGCCCCCTCCCTGATGTCACCGCCATCGCGCACTCTCGGGCGTTGTTAGCTACTCGTGCCATGTCCTATGAGCCTGCGACGGCTTTCAGAATTTGAGGCGCATCACGCAGAGTGCCCGGGATAGGAGCAAATCTAGCTGGTGCGGGCCGATCACCCGCCTACCCAACTCCAACAACGACCAGCTCCCTCGACAAGGTCCTGTGCCGGCCATTGCCAAGAGGACATCTGTCACCGCGCACAAAAACGTGAAGCCATCGCTGAAGGGGATCGAAGCCTCCTAGTGTGGTCGTGGCTGAGAAAGCGGCAATCACCGTCAAAGCTCACCGCCTCCGCCTCGTTGAGAAGCAGGCCAGCACTGCCAGACGTCTCGTCGAGTCCCTTGCTCCTCGCCCTCCTCCCACAACAGCTCCTCTGACTCCGACGACATTCGAGACCATGGCCCATACACGGACTTCGCCATGTACTACTGCCGCTTTGGAGATGACAATGGGAAGGACAAGGCAAAAGCGGTTAATCTTGTCATCTTTCATAGTTAAATCCACAGTATATGTAGTAGTAGAATCCGTTTCTCATAGTTTGGAACTTTACTTTTTGTTGAGTAATCCAATGAGACACATGACATCTTTTGGTGCTATTGCCTTACTTACACTAGTCACACTGGGGAATAACTTAGAGTAGTAACATGCATATGTTACTAGTCTATGTTACTACCTCTGTACTGGGGAGTAACATATGTGTGGTGTCATGCATCACATCATTTATTAGGTTATAGACTCATCTTGTCTTGATATGTGTGATGTTACAGTAACTAGCTATGTTACCACACACCTCTCTTTCTTCATTAATTACTTGTCACATCATCTATTTGCCTAAATATGTGTGATGTTACCACTTATGTTACTCCCATTGTGGATAGTCTTAAACTAGTCACAGTGGGTAGTAACTTAGAGTAGTAACATGCGTATGTTACTACTTTATATTACTACCTCCACAATGGGTAGTAACATATATGTTGTGTCATGCATCACTTCATTTATTAGGTTATATACTCATCTTTCTTTGATATGTGTGATGTTACAGTAACTAGCTATGTTATTCCTCTCTTTCTTCATTAATTACAAGCCACATCATCTATTTTACCTAGATAAGTGTGATGTTACCATCTATGTTACTCCCATTGTGGGTAGTCTTAATGACTAGCTCAAGTGCAGTTGATAGCAAAAAGACTAGCATTGGCTCCAGGTCAAATCTACAGGGGGAATGCAAATCAAATGCTAAAGAAAGGAAAACATTTCTGTTTCTTCTGCTTCAATGTCGTGATACAATCATGATGTTTACGATACCTACCCATTAATTGCTCTAACTTGTGATAAGTTGACATCTTTTTATTGTCCGATGCAATGTCTGCCGAGCTGTATGTACTTTGTATGGATTTGGTTCTACGTGATTGATGTTGCGTAAATTTGTATGAATTTGGGTTGGAAAACGAAAGGGACGGTTGCAAACAAGAACATATAAGGAGCGAGCCGGTTAAGAGATGACGGTACAAACGGCTTCAATGGCGAGTTTATGCACTCTGGTGAAAACACAAGATCTTTGATCAAGCTATATCGGCACGTGCATGCGTCGTGTCCTTGCTGAAGGCGGTGGATTGAAGATTGGCTTTGGGGATGAGAATTCGAAGTTCAACCTTGGGTTGGACTCGTCATCAGACGTGCGGCGGTTTCTTCTTGAAGGCATAGACTAGGAGTTGCGTATTTTTCGTTTTGATTTTGTCTTGTATCATAGAGTTAGTGGCTATCTGGTGGGTTTATTGTCACTAGGCATGCGACCTCGGGTTTTATTTGCTTTGTTTACGGATCAATATTGTTCGGCTTCTTAATTTTACATTCTTAATAATATATGACTCCCCAAGAAAAGCTTAGGTTTCTTTGCCTCTCGTCGGCGCCGCCGCTGATCCGCCTTGTTTTCGGTGGCCTTAAAGCCATGGCGGCGATGTGGATCCCGACCCTTGCCGGTGGGAGGGCTCCATTTTTAGATGTTTCTTTAAGGTTTGTAGGGTTTGTGTCCTGTTCAGGAAGACGAGACGACGGCGGCTTTCTGAAGATGGAATAAGGTCTTCCCCGCCTAGCCCCCGTTCCGGTGGTGTGTCTAGCATCGTCGGTTGGCGTGCGGAGGTGTGTCTCTGGCGTATCTATCTTCGGTGGATTTGTTCGGATTTGGTCGTAGTTCGTCTACGTTTGTGTTTCTTCAGGTTAGATCCTTTCGATCTACGCTACTCTTCATCGGCGGCGGTTGCTGTTCTGCTGCGCTGGTCCAATGAGGTCTTAATACGACGACTTCCCGACTGTCTACTACAACAAGTTTTGTCTGACTTCGGCAAGGGAGGTGCGATGACGGCGACGCGCCTTCGCCTTGCTTCAGTGCTTGTAGTCATCGCTAGGTGGTCTACGGACCTGAATGTAATTTTTATTATTTCTGGTGTCTATTGTATTGTCATGATTGGAGATGAATAGATTAAAAGTTTACTCGCATATATATAATTCTGGAATTAGAATAACTATTTGGATGACAACTCTCCATATAGGGGCCGAAGAGGCGTTCCCGAACTCCCCGCCCGCGCCGTGCCACCCACTGAACGCGCCGCCGCCGCCGCCGACAACCTCGCGAGCCTGCAACCCCGGGCGTCGCCGCCCCCTGCAACCCC